>NW_024070211.1:19927643-20076242 GCF_014754425.2 Oryx dammah
TGCTACCGGGTGGGCTGCTGCAGCAGCTGCTGCCCCTGCTGCTGCGGCTGCTGTGGGGGCTGCTGCAGTGTCCCCGTGGTCTGCTGCCACCGCCGCACCTGCAGCTGCCACTCGTGTGGGAAGGGCTGCTGCCAGCAGAAATGCTGCTGCCAGCAGAAGTGCAGCTGCCAGAAGCAATGCTGCCACTAGGCTGCCAGTCTGGCCTCTGGGAAGGTGCTGCAGGAGCCATGTTCTAGGTAAGCCTCCCCCTCTCTTTCTGTGTGCTCCTCTTTGACTTTTAAGTCACAAGCATGGCTGGATCCTTATCATCAATCCATGGAAATCTCACATTTCTGGAGTTTCTGTTTTCCTGCCTGCATTTAATAAACACCAGCCAAAATAATAAATGTGTAGTCTTCTCTGTTTTATGTGTGGGGGGTGTGTGTGTGTGTTTGTGTGTGTGCATTCATTCGCTCGGTCGTGTCTGACTCCTTGCGGCCCCATGGACTGTAGCTGACAGGCTCCTCTGTCCATGGGATTTGTCAAGCGAAAGTACTGGCGTGGGTTGCCATTTCCTACTCCAGGGGATCTTCCCAACCTGGGTCTCCTGCACTGGCAGACGGATTTGCCACCTGAGAAGCCCCCTTCTCTGTCAATTACTGTTCAAATCATGTTCTCAACAAAACTCAGTCAGGATAGTTGATGTTCCACATTCTCGAAATGCCTCTAACTTTGTGTTTGTGTCCTGTTTCCACCATTGCATTGACATCCCTGTGTAAACAAAGCAACTGTTGTCTGAATAAACTGCTTTAGTGTTAGTTGTGGCTTCCCGGGTGGCCAGAGGGTAAAGATTCTGCCTGCAATACAGGAGACCTGGATTTGCATTAGAGCAAGACCCATCTCTTCTCTCTTTCAAGTCTCTCAACAGTCTATCAGGAGAACTGTGTTTTGATCCCAATAGACAAGGCAGATGTTACGTAAGTAAAGGGAGTAATAAATCAAAAACTAGATCCATTTTTTGTCATAGATGTAGTTAGTGAATGAGTACTCTGTGTGGGTTTATAAAGAAGCAAGGGGTTAGGGGCACATCCTCAGTGTTAGTACTTCAATGTAGTACACCAGACTCTCCCCAAATCTCTGCCTGGATAGAGTCTTAGCAGCAGAAGTCTTAGGGCATCAGTCAATATTTGTACAGGTCCTGCGTGGTCGTGGGGTCACTCAGGAGCACGGTCACCTTCAGGCTCACGTTTATGATGATCACTCTTCGTCTCCTCATAGAGTTTCCTTCTCATGCATTTTGATCTTAATTGTCATGCCTCATTACTGAGAAGAAAATGGCCACCCACTCCAGTATTCTTGCCTGGGAAATCCCATGGACAGAGGAGTCTGGCGGGCTACACTCCATGGGGTCTCAAGGAGTTGGACATGACTTAGCAACTAAACAATAAGAACAGCAACAACTTCAGAAAGCAACATAAATGGAGGTGTTGGGTCCCACATGTTCCTTTGCCACTAGCTCTACAGTTCACGTGTGCTTTCCAATGAGGCATCTCCCTCACTGAGTATCCACATCCTCCAGCTCAGACCTCCCAGAGCCAGACCACAAAGTTCAGCTCTAGCCAAGACCAGCACCATGGGTGTCTGAGACCAGCCTCTGAAAACAACAAGATCAGCCCTCGGTTATAACGTGAGACTGTGAGCACTGGAATCCAAACAATCAAAAAGGGCAACTTTCAAGCACCCCGTTCCCTGAAGAGTCCATATACATGATAAAAAGTGTCCCCAAACACCCCTTCCATCAATCACTCTCCCATATCTTTCCTTGGCCCTTTTCTGTGGACTCCAGCTGTTTAATCCATCATGGTGGGTTGGGGGTTCCCAGCTGGGTTGGACAGGAGAGTCAAACCTGAGGGAAGCCAAGCACCTAGGAAATGTCTCCCAGAAGGACATTCTGGAAACAACCCCACGAGCTTCACTTGGGGCATTTTCTCGTCCCTCTACACAGAGCCTGACACAGGCAGATGTTTAAACAGGTTGAACTGACCAAATGGAACGAAATAACCAAAGGAGACATGAGTGAAGTAACCAAGTCAGGTGAGACTTCCAAAGGAGGTCTTCCTTCCCAGCTCCTTGAAATTCAGAAGACAGCATTTGCAAGAGCATGTGTCTCCCCCAATTCTAAGTTGATGAGGTAGGTTTTGGCAGCCATCTGACTCTGTTTTCATGTTTTTTCCCACCTCCAAGAGCCCTGATCCTCTGGTGCTCTCTGGTTACCCACCTCCCCTTAGTTAATCTCAGCCTCAAGGATTTATCCCCTGGAACCTTGACCCTCTGACTTGTCCTTCTGGTCCCACACTCTACCCTTAGAACCACAATCATCACATGGCTATTCCCAGCTAGGAGGGAGTGGTCAAGAGAGAAGCCCCATCCATCCTTCTTACCTACCTTTTCCTCACTGGAGATCCTTGGGGCAGTTTTCCCACAAAAAAAGGTTGAGCAGACAAATCCTGGAGATACGGCCACTCCTCCCATGGAAGATAGAACCCTTTTTAGGCTGTTGGTCCCTTGTCCCTCTCATTAGACAGGTACATTTGTTTTCAGTCACTGTAAATAAAAGACATGAGGCTGTCAAGATGAAAGAGATGTCACATTCATCACTGACACTGATTTGTGAGAAAGGGACCCAGGTGGCCAGTCAACCACTGACAGTTACTGAACGTTTATTCACCAGGCATGGAGCTGGGTCTTACCGGGGGATACCATGAAGACACCATTCCTTCAGTTAGATAGGTGGCAGTTTGATACAGAAAAGAAGATATGTGTAAATCTATAAAGGCTATGGAGAAACAAAAAGCAAAGCAAATATAGGTCACAAGCAAAATCACAAGAATGAAGGACATGTGATATGACATCTCTAGGCTGTGTTGCTCTTTTGTTATGAGTTGAACTATGTCCCCCACTCATGCTCAAATCAATATGTTGAAGTTGAAGTCCTAACCCTTTGTACCTCCGAACCTGACTATATGTAGAGATAAAATATTTAAGGAGGTAATTGAGTTAAAAGAAGATCATTAAAGTGGGTCCTAAACAAATACGGCGGGTGCCCTTCTAAGAGGAGGAAGTAAGGACACAGACATGCCCAGAGGGAAGGACAGGCAAGATGGCAGCCATCTGCAACCATGGAGAGAGGCTGCAGAAGAAATTTAACCTGCTGACATCTGGATCTTGGACTTGCAGCCGAGGAACTTGAATTTGATCTTGGACTTGCAGCCTCCATAACTGTGAGAAAACAAACTCCTATTTGAGCCACCCAGTTTGTCCTACTTTGTTATGACAGCCCTTGCAAACAAATCCACTCTCTCAGTAATGCATGAGAAGTATCAACCACATGTGTTTCTGTGAGTGTTGAGCTGTAGGCCTAAAGAGATGCTGTGACTTGGGTGAACCTGTGTAATGAATCATTCTTGATGTTTGAATGAAAGAAACATGCTGCTGTTGTATCCATGATGTGGTCCAGGTGTGCAGCCTGGTTCCTGGCTTTCCCTGACATGCTCTGCTCTCTCCCTCCACACTAATTCCCATCACATGAAACTGCCATGAAAAGACTCTATGCGTGGACAGGGTGGGGAGAGGGTGTGATGGGGCTTGGAGAGTGTAGGAGGAGCACTCTGAGTTCACACATTCTACACCATAACTCAATTGGTGAATAGTTTGCTTTCTGGAATCCCACTGAGAAGTTGGATCTTCACTAGGTTATCTGAATAATTGGCATAAACAGTCTGTGTGCCTTACTGTGGGAAATGGATAAGCATGGCCTACAGGAATTTGCAAATTAAGTGCAAATAATATCAGATTGAAAAATGAAGATTTGCTGAGCTCAACTGAGCTACAGAAAATATTTTCTTTCTTACATTGTGACCCATCACTTTCTTCTCAGTACTTGGTCCATCTGAGAAACTCATGCTTGTAGCAAAGGAATGAGGAAACTTATGCAAAAACAATGATGCTGACCACCCCATCTAGGGACAACAGCCTCTGCCACTCTCTGGCTCTTGTCCCAACTGGACCACATGTGATGGAGAAAACATACACTGAAAAGGTCACATGGAACAAGAAGCCACACGGTTCAGTGCAATGAACTTGTTCTGTGTGTTTGTAAGAATGGTCTTCCTACCTCTGATGGAAACACCTACAAGGCCAGGCATCACACTTAGCCTTGGATTATAATTATTTGTGTGCACATCCATCCCCTGCAAACATTCCAAGGCAGAGTCTGCTCCATCTTTGAACTGGCATCATCTCTTTAGACCTATCTTTATACCTAGGAGCCTTTCAATGAACATTTGTCAACAGAAAGCAAACTCTTCTGAAATATTGAAATCCTTCTAAATACTGTCATGGTTTGAATTATAAAATATCACTTGTATTTCAACTTGCGTCTTCAAAGTGAATGATGATTATCGAGGATTAACTAAGGTCTAGTTTCCTCTAGGAATGAGAGAGGTAGATCTTACCCATATAATGATTTTCCAACAGGAAAGGACTTCCAACAGTCTGGCAAAGGGACACAGATTAGATGACTGCTCAAAGTCCCGATAGGCTTAAGAGTCTAAGAAATGGAAATAAATACACAAAAGCATAAATTATATCTTAAGCTATTAAGATCTGATATAAATCAGAAAGAAACACTAAGTATTAACAATAAACCCCAAATGAGGGTAAATTATTTGTCTGGTCGAAAAGTTTGTTTGTGTTTTTCATACGATCTTACTTTTTGGGCAACCCAATAACATAAACAGAAAAGCAAGCAGCAGTTACTTCAAAAGAACCAGTGGGGCCTAAGGCTGGTGCAAGAGAACTAACATAACATAAATACCACATCCACCAATGCCAACTCATTTAGCACAACCTGATGGTATTGATTTTTGTAGTTGTTCAGTTTGTTTTAGTCATTAAGTCATGACCCACTCCTTGCAACTCGATGGACTATAGCCAGCCAGGTTCCTCTGTCCATGGGATTTCCCAGGCAAGAATACTGGAGTGGGCTGCCATTTCCTTCTCCAGGGGATTTATTCCCAACCCAGGGATCGAACCTGTGGCCCTGCAGTGGCAGCCATAATCTTTACCACTGAGCCACCAGGGGAAGCTAAACTAATAATAGCAAAATTCTAACTATACGCTGCTGCCTGAATTTATATGGGGAAAAAAATGAAAGGGCCTACACTGCAGGGGTGGAACTCTGCCCTCCAAGCAAAGAATAAATGGCCCCAGTGGATGGAAATCTTAATCTATATAGTCATCCATATTTTGGTAGTAGATGTATTTATGAAAACTTTGTTTAAACTGGTTCTTTGTGAATAGTACAGGACTTTTAATAAACTAGGGAAACATCCATCTGTAAACAAAACTGTTACCTCAAAACTGAATTCAAATTGTGAACAAAGCCACACTTTCAAGTATGTTTGTTCTGCTTGTGTTGAAGCTGGAGTTCAAAGACAGTGGAGACAGAAATACCATTCTCATGGCCCTTCCCAGCTCCACTGTCTCTGCCCCTCCACCAAGAGACGTTTAAGAGATTGAGATCTTCTAGGAGGTGAAATATGATTAAACCAAAACAAAGGCAAAAAGAAACTTACAGATGATAAATTGAATTATTTTATTAGGAAATTTAGAAAACAGTTGTTGATAAACAGGAATACATGATCAAAAAGGTACAGAGATAAAAGCACAAAATTGAGAACTAACTGTGCACCTAAAGGATTTTGGGAATTGTGATCCTATTTGACGGAGCTCAGCGGTGTCGACTCTTCTTTAGGAGTCAGGTTGTACTTGGGCTTTTATTTTGGATGTTTGCTAATTTATTGGGAACTTTTCAGAGAGAGAAACTGAAAATACGAAAAGCAGAAGAGATAGGAATCCAAATCCAGGAGCAAAGTTGCAGCCCAGAAAGGTAAATCCTAGAATCCCAGGTGATGTCAGGTAGGGCAGGTGAACAGGCGAGAGAGACATCCAGAACAGAGACTGAGCTGGTCACCTAGTGGCAGCATTGCTTCTGGCAGCTGCACTTCTGCTGGCAGCAGCATTTCTGCTGGCAGCAGCCCTTCCCACACGAGTGGCAGCTGCAGGTGCGGCGGTGGCAGCAGACCACGGGGACGCTGCAGCAGCCCCCACAGCAGCCGCAGCAGCAGGGGCAGCAGCTGCTGCAGCAGCCCACCCGGTAGCATCTGCAGCTGTTGCAGCTGTTGCAGCTGCCACAACCACCGCCGCAGCCACCGCCGCAGCCACCGCCGCAGCCACCGCCACAGCCGCCACCGCAGCCACCACCGCAGCCGCCACAACCTCCACAACCACAGCAGCCCATGGTGTCGGTAGAGAGGACTCTGAGTAGAGAGGAGAGGTGGGGAGGGAGACTCAGGAGGTAAAGAAGGTCTGATGGCTGTCTCCACCAAGGGCCCCTTAAATACCATCTCTGGGGAGAGAGGTGACCTAAGCCTCGAGGTCACTTCCCTGTTGTCGATGCAGATACCCACAGTGGAATCTCACATGGCCTTGTGCACTTCCTTAGTGGATCCTTCTCACTTAAAAAACTTGCTAAATTTAGCTTTCGCTTATCTTTTTAAAGCCATCTTTAAAAATAGAACAGGAAACAACTATTAACCCCCTTTTCTCGTTCACTTCAGTTCAGTTCAGTCGCTCAGTCCTGTCCGACTTTTCGTGAGCCCGTGAATCGCAGCAGCCAGGCCTCCCTGTCCATCACCAACTCCCGGAGTTCACTCAGACTCACATCCATCGAGTCAGTGATGCCATGCAGCCATCTCATCCTCGGTCGTCCCCTTGTCCTCCTGCCCCCAGTCCCGGAGCTGTAAAGGTCTGAACAGACCAGAATTCTCTTGGCTGCTTTTACATCTCTCAGTCCTGTCAGCCCAGGACAGAGATTGTTCATTCCCGATTACCAGGTTGGGAAAACATTGTTTTAGGGGAACATTTTGAACTTGAAAGGGAAATGGGATCCCCGGTCACATTATTTCATCCTGGGATAATTCTTCATCCTCTAACGCAGATTAGGACTCTGACTCAGAAGAGAATGGTCCTGTGTCATCAGAGGTTACTCCAGGGCATGCTTTCAGTTGTGTCGGATGATAGAAGCACATCCTAAGAAGAACATTCCCAAGTCACCTGCCAAATTTAAGGACACTTCTGCTATCCTCAGCCTGTTCAAAGAGGACAAGCAGCAACAGAGACGCAGACACAGAACAGACTTGCGGACACAGCAGGAGAGGACTGGACAAGTTGAGAGAGTAGCATTGAAACGTGTTCTTTACCGTGTTTGGAACAGATAGCCAGTGGGAATTTGCTGCATGGTGCAGGGGTCTCAACCCAGTCTCTGTGATAGGCTGGAGGGCAGGGAGGTTCAAAATGGAGGGGACACGTTTCAGTCTCTTTCTCTGGTGGCTCAGATGGTAAAGCATCTGCTGGCAATGTGGGAGACCTGGGTTCAATCCCTGGGTTGGGAAGATCCCTGGAGATGGCATGGCAACCCACTCCAGTATTCTTGCCTGGAGAATCCCATGGACAGAGGAGCCTGGTGGCTTACAGTCCATGGCAAAGAGTCAGACACGACTGACTAACACACATGGCTGATACATGCTGATGCATGACAGAAGCCAATACAACATGGTGAAGCAATTATCCTTCCATTAAAAATAAATAAATAAATAAATAAAAAGAAGGACAAATCAAAAAGCAGGTTTCTGACATCTTTGTGTTTCTGGGGTGGTCAGAGACCATCCATGTGGAATACTTACTTGCTTTCACATGGCTGTCACTGCACAGACCACTCTTTCCTGTTAGAGGCAATCACTGGAGTCTGCAGATCAGGTTCTATTAGCCATTCTCAGCAGATTAAAACACTCCTATGGGTCACCCTCAGAGAACTCTGCAGTCATGGAGGAAAATACTTTTGCAGCAAATGAAACTTGAACCCATGGGCTCTTCAGCTGCCTTCACATACACCCAGAAGACTAAAAAGTTTCCTTATCCAGTGACTGTACCTTTTTGACTCCAAAGAACATGTAGCTACTTCTGTAGTGTTGGGCTTCACTCAGGTACTTGTGTATTGGTATCAGAGTTTACTACAAGATGGCAGAATAGAAGGACGTGTGCTCGTTTCCTCCTGTGAGAACTCTAAAATTACAACTCACCTGTCACAGAGGCAGAGGCTCTGGGTGCCGCAGACCTGGGTATGGCATAAGCCCTCTTGGAGGAGGTCGCCATTAACCCCACCACAGAGCTGCCAGAACTCACACAGGACTGGGGAAACAGACTCTTGGAGGGTACAAACAAAACCTTGTGTGCACCAGGACCCAGGAGAAAGGAGCAGTGAGCCCACAAGAGACTGACCCAGTCTTGCCCCTGAGTGCCCAGGAGTCTCTGGAGGAGGCAAGGATCAGCAGTGGCCTGCTGCAGGGCTGGCGGCACTGAATGCGGAACTGTGTGCACGGGACCTTTTGGAGGTCTCCAGCAGCAGCCCATTACCTTCATTACCTCCACCATAGCTTGGCCTCAGGTCAAACAACCGGGAGGGAACACAGCCCCGCCCATCAACAAAAAAATTGGATTAAAGATTTACTGAGCATGGCCCTGCCCCACCACTGCTGACCCATACCTCTGCAGGAGACACTCAAACACAGTTCCAACTCAGTCTCTGTGGGGTCTCTGGATCCTAGTGCACACAAGGTTTGTTTGAGCCATCTGAGCATCTCTGCCAGATATGGGGTTTGATTCTAAACGTGATTTCGGCCCTCCTGCCATCTCACTGGGGCTTCTCCTTTCCCCTTGGATATGTGGTATCTTTTTTTGGTGGGACCCAACATTCTCCTGTTGATGGTTGTTCAGCAGCAAGTTGTAATTTTGGAGTTCTCACAAGAGGAGATGAGTGCACATCTTTCTACTCCACTATCTTGTAGTAAACTCTGATACTACAAGACCCAGACCCAGACTACAAGATCAAGACCTAGTTTCCCCCTCAGTCTCTCCTATCAGGAAGCTTCCATAAGCCTCTCATCCTTATCCATCAGAGGGCAGACAGAATGAAAACCACAATAACAGAAAACTAACCAAACTGATCACAGGGACCACAGCCCTGTCTAACTCAATAAAACTATGAGCCATGCCATGTAGGTCCACCCAAAATGGACGGGTCATGGTGGACAGTTCTGATGAAATGTGGTCCACTGGAGAAGGGAATGGCAAACCACTTCAGTATTCTTGCCATGAATAGTATGAAAGGCAAAAAGATAGGACACTGGAAGATGAACTCCCCAGGTCACTAGGTGCCCAATATGCATACGCTACTAGAGATCGGTAGACAAATAACTCCAGAAAGAATGAAGAGATAGAGCCAAGGCAAAAACAACACCCAGCTGTGGATGTAACTGGTGATGGGAGTAAAGTCCAATGCTATAAAGAGCAATATTGCATAGGAAACTGGAATGTTAGGTCCACGAATCCAGGTAAATTGGAAGTGGTCAAACAGGAGATGGCGAAAGTGAACATCAACGTTTTAGGAACCAGTGAACTAAAATGGACTGGAATGGGTGAATTTAACTCAGATGACCATTATATCTACTACTGTGGGCAGGAATCGCTTAGAAGAAAAAGAGTAGCCATCAGAGTCAACAAAAAAGTCTGAAGTGCAGTACTTGGATGCAGTCTCAAAAATGACAGAATGATCTCTGTTCATTTCCAAGGCAAACCATTCACTATCGCAGTAATCTAAGCCTATGCCCTGACCAGTAATGCTGAAGAAGCTGAAACTGAACGGTTCTATGAACACCTATAAGACCTAGAACTAACACCCAAAAAAGATGCCCTTTTCATTATAGGGGACTGGAAAGCAAAAGTAGGAAGTTAAGAGATACCTGGAGTAACAGGGAAATTTGGCCTTGGAATACAAAATGAAGCAGGGCAAAGGCTAACAGAGTTTTGCCAAGAGAACACACTGGTCATAGCAAACATCCTCTTCCAACAACACAAGGGAAGACTTTACACATGGACATCACCAGATGGTCAATATCGAAATCAGATATTATATTCTTGGCAGCAAAAATGGAGACGTTCTATACAGTCAGCAAAAACAAGACCGGGAGCTGACTGTGGCTCAGATCATGAACTCCTTCTTGCCAAATTCAGACTTAAATTAAAGAAAGTAGGGAAAACCACTAGACCATTCAGGTATGACCTAAATCAAATCCCTTATGATTATACAGTGGAAGTTAGAAATAGATTCAAGGGATTAGACCTGATAGAGTGCCTGAAGAACTATGGACGGACATTCATGACATTCTACAGGAAGAAGTGATCAAGACCATCCCCAAGAAAAAGAAAGGCAAAAAGGCAAAATAGTTTTCTGAGGAGGCCTTACAAATAACTGAGAAAAGAAGAGAAGCTAAAGGCAAAGGAGAAAAGGAAAGATAGACCCATTTGAATGCAGAGTTCCAAAGAATAGCAAGGAGAGATAAGAAAGCCTTCCTCAGTGATCAGTGCAAAGAAATAGAGGAAAACAATAGAATAGAGATCTCTTCAAGAAAATTAGAGATACCAAGGGAACATTTCATGCAAAGATGGGCACAATAAAGGACAGAAATGGTATGGACCTAACAGATGCAGAAGATATTAAGAAGAGGTGGCAAGAATACACAGAAGAACTATACAAAAAAGAACTCCATGACCCAGATAACCAAGATGGTGTGATCTCTCACCTAGAGCCAGACATCCTGGAATGTGACGTCAAGTGGGCCTTAGAAAGCATCACTACAAACAAAGCTAGTGGAGGTGATGGAATTCCAGTTGAGCTATTTCAAATCCTAAAAGATGATGCTGTGAAAGTGCTGCACTCAATATGCCAGCAAATTTGGAAAACTCAGCAGTGGCCACAGGACTGGAAAAGGTGTTTTCATTCCAATCCCAGAGAAAGGCAAAGCCAAAGAATGTTCAAATTACTGCACAATTGCACTCATCTCACATACTAGTAAAGTAATGCTCAAAATTCTCCAAGCCAGGCTTCAGCAATATGTGAACCGTGAACTTCCAGATGTTCAAGCTGGTTTGAGAAAAGGCAGAGGAACCAGAAATCAAATTGCCAACATCCACTGGATCATGGAAAAAGCAAGAGAGTTCCAGAAAAACATCTATTTCTGCCTTATTGACTATACCAAAGTCTTTGACTGTGTGGATCATAATAAATTGTGAAAAATTCTGAAAGAAATGGGAATACCAAACCAACTGACCTGCCTCCTGAGAAATCTTTATGCACATCAAGAAGCAACAGTTAGAACTGGACATGGAACAAACTGGTTCCAAATTGGGAAAGGAGTACGTCAAGGCTGTATATTATCACCCTGTTTATTTAACTTATATGCAGAGTATATCATGAGAAATGCCAGGCTGGATGAAGCACAAGCTGAAATCAAGATTGTCGGGAGAAATTGGGAGAAATATCAATAACCTTGGATATGCAGATGACACCACCCTTATGGCAGAAAGTGAAGAACTAAAGAGCCTCTTGAGGAAAGTGAAAGAGGAGAGTGAAAAAGTTGGCTTAAAACTCAACATTCAGAAAACTAAGATCATGACATCTAGTCCCATCACTTCATGGCAAATAGATGGGGAAACAATGGAAACAGTGACAGACTTTAATTTTGGGGGCTCCAAAATCACTGCATATGTTGACTGCAGCCATGAAATTAAAAGACACTTGCTTCTTGAAAGAAAAGCTATGACCAACCTAAACAGCGTATTAAAAAGCAAAGACATTACTTTGCCAACAAAGGTCCACCTAGCCAAAGCTATGGTTTTTCCAGTAGTGATGTATGGATGTGAGAGTTGGACTGTAAAGAAAGCTAAGAGCCAAAGAACTGATGCTTTTGAATTGTGGTGTTAAGAGAAGACTCTTGGGTCCGTCAGACTGCAAGGAGATCAAACCGGTCCATCCTAAAGGACATCAGTCCTGAATATTCATTTGAAGGACTGATGCTGAATCTGAAACTCCAATACTTTGGCCACCTGACGTGAAGAACTCACTCATTGGAAAAGACCCTGATGCCAGGAAAGATTGAAGGCAGGAAATGTAATAATTTCCTATGAATGTTTGGTAGTTTTTCTTTCCTGTAACAGAGTAAAGACAGAACTGTAAAATTACTTAAAGAACTATACCAGAAAACACAGGATAAACAAGCATTTCTTTCATGCCTTCAGCTAGTATACAGTTCTTTCCAGCTCTCTAATATTCAGGATTGTTTATTTTTATTAAAAGGGCACATGAACTGCTGCTTTAATGCATCTTAATACTTTCCCACTGTATAAACTGAGAGGAGGGCAGTGTAATCAGCTTAATAAATAGTTGTTGAGTTACTTCTCATCCAAGGAAGTGGCTCTGCATGGCACTATGAGAACTTGTGGTGGTGGTTTAGTCTGAAAGTCATGTCCAACTCTTGGACTGTAGCCCACCAGGCTCCTCTGTCCATGAGATTCTCCAGGCAAGGACACCAGAGTGGGTTGCCATTTTCTTCTTTGAGGGATCTTCCCAACCTAGGGATCAAACTCAGGTCTCCTGCATTGCAGGCAGACTTTTTCCCAACTGAGCCACCAGGAAAGCCCATGAAAACATAACAAGATGAATCCACAAGCTCTTTGTCTTGTACAAAATCCAGATAAAGAAATCTCAGTGCAATGGGACAAGAACTAGAATAACCTTGTAAATAGGCGTTCTTAGAGGCATGGAGTTTGTTGGTTCTAAGTGTGTGAGAGAGGAGAACTGGGGCAACCAGGAGGACTGTCACGTGAAAGGCCTACTATGTCAGAGCTGCGGTAAAGACTGGAGACGGGAAAGTGTGAGCGGTGGTCAGGCAGCAGCTGCTGTAGGTCTATGGGTGGGACCTGCAGGATAGGACTTGGGAGAGGCCCAGAAGGCTAAGAACAGTGAGAATAGAATCTGGAGACAAAGGTACAGTCAAAAGGGAGACATCCTTGGGTACCACATTGAAGACTCATTGGAAGGGTGGAAGTCAGTGAGAATGTTACCAAGGCTGTTGCCCCTCCCCTGAATGGAAATGAGCTGTTCTTATCTGGGTTTCAGGCTCAATGATAAAAGCAGGAAGCTCAAAAAGAAAAAAACAAGAACTGGCTTGAACTAAGCTCAAGATGGTAGAAGACTGGACTTCCAGTGAACCTTGGGACTCATTAAACGCTCCCAGTGACTTCCTAGGTGGTTCAGTGGAAAAGAATTTGCCTGCCAATGCAGAAGACACAGGAGATGCAGGTTCAGTCCCTGGGTCTGGATAATTCCCTGGAGGAGGAAATGGCAACCTATGCCAGTATTCTTGCCAGGACAATCCCATGGACAGAGGAGCCTAGTGGGCTACAGTCCATGGGGTCACAAAGAGTTGGACACAACTGAGCAACTGAACACACACACGCACATTCACTGTAATGCATTAACAAACTAAATGGCACACCTACTAGTGCCCTGACAGTTGGCCGTTTCCTTGGCAACAGTGGGAAAAACCCACACAAGAACTGAAAAGTAGTGTCGCCTCAGTTCTGGGTCCCAATCACACCCCTGTTCTTGGATAAGTCATGAATATTCCTCCCTCTCTTTACTCAATTCCCTCCCTTTTACCTCAACCTTCTTATTAAATGGTGCCTATGCCCAGATGGAGTTGAGAAGTCAATATGTGTACTGTGTCCCCACTTTTCCATTCTTTGGCTATTGAATAAATTTTCCCATCTCAGCTTCAGTTTCACTGTCAGCTATGCAAATCTGAGCAGAAAAAGAACCTCTCCAACTAAGACAAGGGATCCCAGCCTGGCTTAGGACCCCGGAACAGGCCCAGGCAACCAATTTAATAACAGAAAATGCGATTCATGTTTCAAGAAAGTGACTAACAGCAAAACCAGGACTTGGGAAGATGAAACTGAACATGGGAGTGAGTTAAAAGATGTTTGCAACAGTCCTGGCCAGACAGAGTGTGGCGTCCAGAGGGCAGAAGCTGGGGAAGTGAGGGAAGGAAAGAGTGGTAAATTGGGGATGGAACGTTTCCCAGGGGAGCATCATCACAGGAGAGAAAACAGGGTCACAGTAAGAGTTGCAAACAGCATTTTACTAGACCTGCTATTAGTCACTTAGTAAGTGGCCGATAAACACGTGTTGAACGTGTTGATCAATTGGTTGATGAATTAAATGAATCCACCTTTATACTCCATGTGTGTCTTCTCACCCTCTTCAAAGTCCTCCTGCTTCAATAACCGTTAATCCAGGTGTCCATGTGCTCGGGAGCATAACACACTCAGCTGTCCCGTGGACTGGCTTTTTCTTTTGCTTCATTTTCTACCCTGCACAGTCTCCCAGGCCAGCAGTGATACAACTCTGAGGCCTTTTGGCAGGAAACACCATGAAAGTACGCAGTGGATGTGACCTCCTGCAGGTCCCAGACAAAGGTCCTGAACTGGAGCCCACCAGTGTCACCAGCTACCAGGCTGGGTCGTATGTGCTGCCATGGCAACACTCCTGGCCACGTCTGTGGCATGTCACCCTGCCCTGATGTCACTCTGCCACCATGGAAAGAATGTCCTGCCCCCACTTTTTGCCACACTTTGTTATGTGGTCCCAAAATGCTGACTCCCTGTGACTCACAGGGAATTGTTCTCACTGCCCTTTCTCTGCATCATCAGGTTTGAGCCCATAGTGGGATACAACTATTATAGTTCCATGACTTGGACTACTCAAAAGATCTCCAGTAACTAGGGCATTGTCATAAAATCAAGCTTCATTGTTGTTGTTTAGTCACTAAGTGGTGTCCGACTCTCTGCAACCCCATGGACTGCAGCACACCAGGCTCCTCTGTCCTTTACTATCTCCCAGAGTTTTCTTAAATTCCTGTCCATTGAGTCAGTGATGCCATCCAACCATCTCACCCTCCACTGCTTACGTCTCCTTTTGCCTTCAGTCTTTCCCAGCCTCAGGGTCTTTTCTAATGAGTCGGATCTTCACATCAGGTGGCCAAAGTATTAAAGCTTCAGCTTCGGCATCAATCCTTTATGAATATTCAGGACTGATTTCCTTTAGGGTTGACTGGTTTGATCTCCTTGCAGCCCAAGGGACTCTCAAGAATCTTCTCTAGCATCGCAATTCAAAAACACTAATTTTCCAGCACTCAGCTTTCTTCATGGTCCAACTCTCACATCTGTACATGACTATTGACTGGAAAAACCATTGCTTTGACTAGATGGACCTTTGTTGACAAAGTGATGTCTCTGCTTTTTAATACGCTGTCTGGTTGTCATAGCTTTCAAGCTTCACTGTCTGACTCCTTTCCTTTAAAATAACTTTATTTGCTTTTCTGACACAGTGGGGGAGGGGATGGTGGGATGAATTGGGAGATTAGGATTGATATATATACACTACCCTGTGTAACATAGCTAGCTAGTGGAAGCTGCTATAAAGCACAGGAAGCCCAGCTCGGTGCTCTGTGATGCCTGGAGGGTGTGATGGGGGTGGAGTTGGGGGAGAGGCTGAAGAGGGAGGGGATATGTGTAGATGTATAGTTGATTCACATTGTTGTACAACAGAACTGACACAACACTGTAAACCAATTATATTCCAATTAAAAAAATAAAATAACTCTACTTGCTTTTGTTTTTGTTTAAACACTCCTCAGTCTTCATCTCAAGGGGTTCCTGGCAATCTCCCTTCACCATTTCCCTAAACCTCACCAGACCTATCAGCACCTCCAGACCAGTGAAGCTGAAGTTCAAGCTGGACAGTCACTGGTGTCAGTGACATCATGGGAGTAGAACTGATAAAAATCTGTGGTTATTCAAGAGACTTTCCATTTTGTGCATATAAACAGGGTATGCACACTGTCCTAGAGGAAAGAGCAGAAGCTGAGGGATGTGGCAAAAAGGTGTGTCAGGGACACTTCACAGAGTCAAAGAGGTGATGGAAGGATTACACATTGAGAAAAGGCAGATAGAGGCTAGAGAAATAAGGACTCAGAGTACACCAAGGTCACCCATGGATCCTGGACCATCATTTTTAATCCTAACACCACCTTGCATTGCAAAAGAATGCAGGAGTCCCTATAATTACCTGAAGACTAAATTAGACTTCCAAACAGATGCCATATAATGGATTCTTTGCTTTTCTTGAATTTTTTTAACCAAACTCAGAAAAAATAACCTTGGGCAATAATCAAAACACATTCAATTCACCTACATACAGAGCCATCAGCTTGGCCCCACTCTGTGAGGACAGACAACAATCCCAAACCCCATTCAGCCAACTTGTATGACAAAGGTCATTGAAAACCACAGGGCTTTCAAATGTGGGACCCATTAATCAGTAGCACAAATGCCTACATAAAGCATGGATCGCAATATATAAGCATACCAGTTAAAAATAACCAGGTGCTGCTGACCTAAATATAGGCAATTGTGTAGCACATCTATCAATTAACTTCCTGCTTACAATAAACACTTTAGGGACTTCCCTGGAGGTTGAGGGGCTAAGTCTCTGCCTTCCAATACAGGGGGCACAGTTTCTTTCGATCCCTGTTCAGAAAACTGAGATCCCACATGCCTCGCAATGTGGCCAATAATAATAATAATAATAATAATAAACTTCAAAGTCTTTTTTTTTTAAAAGAAAAAGATAAACACTTGAGCAAAAGCAAACCAAATCAACAAATATCTGTGGAACCTCTGTTATGTGCCAGGCTACATAGGTGATACACAGAAATGTGCTTCTAGTAATAAGCAATTCCAAATTAACAAGAAGAAGTATAAAGTTCACTCAGTCATATCCGACTTTTTGCAACCCCATGGACTGAAGCAAGTCAGGCCTCCCTGTCCATCAACAATTCCTGGAGCTTACTCAAACTCATGTCTATTGAGTCAGTAATGCCGTCCAACCATCTCATCCTCTGTCGTCCCCTTCTCCTCCTGCCCTCAATCTTTCCCAGCATCAGGGTCTTTTCAAATGAGTCAGCTCTTTGCATCAGGTGGCCAAGTATTGCAGTTTCAGCTTCAGTGTCAGTCCTTCCAATGAATATTCAGGACTGATTTCCTTTAGGCTGGACTGCTTGGATCTCCTTGTAGTCCAAAGGACTCTCAAGAGTCTTCTCCAACAATCAATTATTTCGTGCTCAATTTTCTTTACAGTCCAGCTCTCACATCCATACATGACTACTGGAAAAACCATAGCTTTGACTAGACGGACCTTTGTTGGCAAAGTAATATCTCTGCCTTTTTAATATGCTGCCTAGGTTGGTCATAGCTTTTCTTCCAAAGAGCAAGTGTCATTTAATTTCATGGCTGCAGGCACCATCTGCAGTGATTTTGGACCCCCCAAAAATAGTCTCTCACTGTTTCCATTGTTTCCCCATCTATTTACCAGGAAGCGATGGGACCAGATGCCATCATGTTAGTTTTCTGAATACTGAGCTTTAAGCCAACTTTGTCACTCTCTTTTTTCACTTTCATCAGGAGGCTCTTCTTTAGTTCTTCTTTGCTTTATGTCATAAGGGTGGTGTCATCTGCATATCCAAGGTTATTGATATTTCTCCTGGCAATTCTGACTCCAGCTTGGGCCTCATCCAGCCCGGCATTTCTCATGATGTACACACACTCATAAGTTAAATCAACAGGGTGACAATATACAGCCTTGACATACTACTTTCCCTATTTGGAACCAGTCTGTTGTTCCATATACAATTCTAACTGTTGCTTCCTGACCTGCATACAGATTTCTCAAGAGGCAGGTCAGGTGGTCTGATATTCCCATCTCTTTAAGAATTTTCCAGTTTGTGGTAATCCACACAGTCAAAGCTTTGACATAGTTAATAAAGCAGAAATAGATGTTTTTCTCTTGCTTTTTTGATGATCCAATGGATGTTGGCAATTTGATCTGTTTCCTCTGCCTTTTCTAAAACCAGCTTGAACATCTGGAAGTTCACTGTTCACGAATTGTTGAAGCCTGGCTTGGAGAATTTTGAGCATTACTTTGCTATTGTGTGAGATGAGTGCAATTGTGCAGTAGTTTGAGCATTCTTTGGCATTGCCTTTCTTTGGGACTGGAATGAAAACTGACCTTTTCCAGTCCTGTGGCCACTGCTGAGTTTTCCAGATTTGCTGGCCCAGTGAGTTTACTGCACAAAATCGACAGAAGCAGAGAAAGAATACACTGCTGTGGGAGGCAAGGCCAAGGACATCAGCTAGAGCAAGAGCCTTGCAGAACCGTCCTCGGCACTCAAGCTGGCCACCCCGGCCAGGAACTCCCAGGCTCTTCAGAAACCACCAGGCTCCGCAGTGTAGGGGGCTGTGTGAGTTCTGCCTTCCTTTGGGGCCCATCTTTCATCTCCTAGATTTTACAAAAGAAACCAAGACCTACCACCACCACTACCACCACCAGTTCCCACCCTGGAAAAGCCTTGGGCGAGTCTGAGCACCGAGAGACCCCAGGAGAAGAGTCATTACGGGGCAGCATCAGAGGGGGCTGGGCTGATAAACACACATACGGCTGATAAACACACATACGGCTGATAAACGGCTCTGCAAGCGGGGGCAGGAGACGCCACACCAGCGCAGGAACTGGTGATACGTGTGACTAGTGAACAGTCCTCCTTGGGCATTGAGTCGTTTCATTAGAGAGTGTAGAACAGCAAGTGTACACACACAGCAGTGGAAAAGAACCCACACAGGCAGGAAACGCCAAAATGACCCAAATTTGGGCCTGAATGGGTTGAAAGATTAAACAACACAATCAAATATCCTAGGGTTTATTTGTAAATGAGGGTTCTCTGTAAACTTGGGCTTCGCCCAGCTCTCTTGTCATCAGTTCTTTGCAATATATTTGTTTCCTGCCATGATGTGTGGTTTGTGAGCAAAGGAAGATCTCAGAAGGACAAGGCATGGAGCACAGGAAGGAGAAGAAGAAAAGCTGGTGATGGAGACTTTAGGGGAAAGAAATGGACCGAAGAGCGTGAAGTAGCCTTACCAGCAGGAGAGGGCGTGTCCTCCGCAGCTCCTGCCTGGAGCCGGGTGGTCACCTAGTGGCAGCACTGCTTCTGGCAGCAGCTCTTCTGCTGGCAACAGCCCTTCCCACTGCCGCAGCCACACGAGTGGCAGCTGCAGGTGCGGCGGTGGCAGCAGACCACGGGGATGCTGCAGCAGCCCCCACAGCAGCCGCAGCAGCAGGGGCAGCAGCTGCTGCAGCAGCCCACCCGGTAGCACCTGCAGCTGTTGCAGCTGTTGCAGCTGCCACAACCACCGCCGCAGCCACCGCCGCAGCCACCGCTGCAGCCACCACAACTTCCACAACCACAGCAGCCCATGGTGTCAGTAGAGAGGACTCAGGAGAGGTGAGGAGGGAGACTCAGGAGGGCAGGGAGGGCAGATGTCACCTTCTGCCGGAGGGGACCCTTATATATCAGCCCTGGGACAGGAGAAGGCAGACACGTGACCACTTCCTTGGAATTGTTTGTTTCCTTTTCTCTAGGAAAACTTCTTGCTCCTCCTGCTCATTTTCCTTCTAGACACCGTCTGTCTCATTAAGTCACATCTCTTCAGTTTAGTTAAATTTACCTTTGTTTCACCCAATGGGAGCATTTAGCAAAGGACCTGTCCCTGTTTGCAAATACAGCCAGTGTTAGTAAAGGTGAACTGGGAATACCTTCCTACTCACTAGTGTTTTCCTAAGTCACTAATATTTTCCCAGGGGAACCATGTATTTCCCGTCACCTCTCCAGAGAAAACTCCTAGGGGTCTTTTCAGTAGGAGAAAGAGAGTACAGAACCTTAAATAAAGAAGGTAACTTTCAACATGGCTGTTGCCATCATCGGTCTGAAAGCCATAGATCCACACATACATAAACTAGTGGATATGTCTGTTTCTCTAACCTGGGATAGAAGCTCTGATTGCAAACGGTGAACTCGCTCAGAAAATTATAAAAATCACCCTCTCTGTGGGGAAGCCCAGATCCATCTACAGGACCTCCTAACCCTCACATTTCTGTCTTGTAATTAAAACTTCTTGCATGAGTCACATATGTAGGTCCAGTCTTAATCACAGAGCAGGTAACAAGACAACCATGAGATGAGAGTTCACAAGCCCTAGGAAACTCCTCTGTCCCCCAAAAGACCTCCTCCTCTGATGGCTGACTTCAGCAGTGTCAGCTCAAGACCCACATTAGATCCTTGGCTAGAGAAGGGCTATACTCAATGTTGAAATAAGAAAGTGAAAGTGTTAGTCGCTCAGTCCTGTCTGACTCTTTGTGACGCTGAGGACCGTGGCCCGCCAGGCTCCTCTGTCCATGGGATTCTCCAGGCAAGAATACTGGAGTGGGTTGCCATTTCCTTCTCCAGGGGATCTTCCTGACTCCAGGATCCACCCTATGTCTCCTGCATTGCAGGCAGATTCTTTATGGTCTGAGACACCAGGGAAGATCCTATACTCAACACTGGGTTTCCCAAAATGTGTCTGGTAGAACACTAGTTCCACAGGATGTTAAAACTTACAACAACACAAAAAAAGATTCAGTTATGTTTGAAAAGTAATCCTGTTAAATAAAGCTAACCGATGTTTTGACTGTAGATCTTCTCAGAGCTCCAATGGGTCCTGTGACTCTCAGCAGAGCAAACCTACTAGGCCACAGAGCCTACTCTCAGCTAGAAAGCTCTGCTTTCCTTCACTCCTCAGGTGAGAGAGCTCCCAGGACAGGCCCAAGTTCAGATTCTTATGGTGAATTTAGAAAAACGTTGACCACAGGGAATGGAAAGGGTAGAACAGTGGTTCTCAAACTTTTTGATCTTGGGACCCATTATGCTCTTAAAAAGCACTTATGACCCCAAAGAGCTCTTGTTGTACGACTGGTATCTATTGCTACTTACTATATTAGAAATTAATACTAAGACATTGTTAATACTTAATTATGAATTCATTTTAAAATAACAATACAATCCCATTACTTACTCACATAAAATAACACATTTTGGGGACAAAAATACTTTCCAAACAAAGAAAAGTATTTGTTGAACACAGTGGCATTTGTTTTACATTTTTGCTGATCTCTTTTATGTCTGGCTTAAAAGACGGCTTAGAGTTGGCTGGGGGGTCACGTCTACTTCTGCGTTGACTCCATCGTACTATGTTGTCCTTGTTGAAGCAAATAAAGAAAACTCAGTCTCACACAGACAGGCAGCTGAAAAAGGAAGATAAGCCAAGGATCCTAGAATCACTCTTTGAGGACTGCTAGAGCAAAGATTCAGAAACTCAGTTCCCTATGGAAACAACCTACGTAAAAATGTTCCCAACATTTCACTTCATCAAGGATACATCTTTATGCCACTTTATGGAATTTTAATGCTTCTATATTAAAATAGTTACCACATGCTGCCATATTTTCTAACAGTATTCCTAACGGTATTTTCTAATGCATTTCCCACTCAACAATCCTGTGATTGTCTTTGTCTTTAAAATAAAGCTGAGACTCACCAGCAGAGCATTCAATGCCCTCAACAATCTGGTTTCAATTGGCCCTTACAGCCTAATCCTCTGTCCAGAGTTCCAGGGGGACCCAAGACTATCAAAAAAGAGAGGCTGGAAATTAATACCATTACTAACAGGCTTCCTTGGTAGCTCAGTTGGTAAAGAATCTGCCTGAATGCAGGAGACCCTGGTTTGATTCCTGGGTCGGGAAGATCCGCTGGAGAAGGGATAGGCTACCCACTCCAGTATTCTTGGGCTTCCCTTGTAGCTCAGCTGGTAAAGAATCCGCCACAATGCAGGAGACCTGGGTTTTCTCCCTGGGTTGGGAAGATCCCCTGGAAAAGGGAAAGGCCACCCACTCCAGTATTCTACCTGGAGAATTCCATGCAGTACATGGGGTCGCAAAGAGTCAGACAAGACTAAGTGACTTTCATTCACTCACTCCCTGGAGTAATAGTTAATCTTCATGGTAAAAACACTAGGTACTGAACACAGTACTAAGCACTTATAAATGTATCTGAGCAGATTCTTAAGGCTTCCTGGAACAGACCCCCACCCCATATCCTCCACCTGTCTCTTGTATATAGAAAAACTGTAGTCTCCCAGGCCTTCAAGAGTTAATGGGTCAGGAGAACTGGTGATAATTTAAACAGTAGATGAGCCATATCACAGAGTCACAGAATCTTTAGTTCCTACCTGAAGGACATAGATAAGAGGGTCTGATGCACATACCTGAGTTCTGCAGACACTAAAACTACCACCAGAGGGAAAAGGCTAACTTCATGATGACCAGACTGTAGCCATGACATAAGCTGCTCCATCTTGAGCAGTACGGAATCTGAGGCTTGCCTAGTTCCAAGAACTGACCTCAAGGAAATGGACACAGACCAACCTTGGAGTTAAAGATCAACTGCACTTAAAATCAGCAAGATGACGCTGACCATCACGTGAGTTTCAGGATGACTGTTGGAGCTGACCATGCTGTTCTGCATGTAGCCCCTGCCCACACTCCCCTGAAACTTCCTGATTTTCCCTTTTCCCCCAATGGCGAATTTGAAGATGGTATGGGGGACACTAGTGCACTAGTCGGACACGACTGAGCGACTGAACTGAACTGAACTGAGTGCAACATCTCTCCAGGGTTGCCTACTTCCTAAATAAAGCATCTCTCTTTTTCCATCAGCCCTGTCTCTTGAACATTGACTTTGGAGCAGAGCAGCCAAGCTTGAGTTTGATTCCAACTGCAGCCAGTGACAGAAATGAAACAGAGACAAAAGCAATGAAACAGGCAGGACTCAGGCAGTAACACACACATGAAGGAACAGTGTCAACAGAGCAAAGATGGCGAAGGCAGGGCAACACTAGATCACGCCTGTGACGCAGACCTTTCTTCTCCCATGAAAGAAAAACCCCAGCCACATGGTCACACCTTGAACTTTTATACTCCTGTACCTCCCTTGTGGCTGTGCTTTTAGCTGAAAATGCCTTCTTCCACCATCAAAATTCTACTCATATTTAAAGATGCCCTTTTTGTCCCACCTGTTTTGGTTGTACCTCCAATACATTCTAATAAAGGGAAGAATGAGAGCAGGGAACATAGGAGGAAAGCTGTTGCCATAGGAGATGAAGGAGAGACAGGAGTTAAGGCTATTAGCACCACTGCCACCGTGAATGGCATTCTCAATACACACACACACAAGGTAACTATGCAAGGTGATGGATGTATTAATTAACTTAATTATGGTAATCATTCCATAATATATGCATATAGTAAATCATCACATCATATCCCTTAACTATAAATAACTGATTTTTTAATTATACCTCAATAAAGCTAGAAAAAATATTTGTTCCAAGGAGATAGATATGTTAGGGAAAGATTTGAGTATAATGCAACTTTTACGTTTATGTGGGATTCTGTGCCTGAAAAACACCAGGTAAATGCAAAAAGCTGCACTCAGCTAACATGTGTACACACACACACTTCAAACAACCACCAGCTACCTGTGTGTCCTATGGGTTAAGAACATCACTCATCCACACCTGCAAATACAACTTTCCCTCCCATTTAGGATACATCCTCTTGCACCACTTGACAATAACACAAGCTGCAACCTTTCTCAGGGCCACTTTCAAAAGCAAACTTTAGGTCTTTTTCAAGGTAAAGTACCATATTTATTGTGCTTTCCTCGTGGCTCAGCAGTAAAGAATCTGCCTGCAATTCAGAAGATGTGGGCTTGATCCCTGAGTCGGGAAGATCCCCTGAAGAAGGGAATGGCAACCCACTCTAGTATTCTTGCCTGGAGAATCATATGGAAAGAGAAGCCTGGCGGGCTGCACTTCATGGGGTCACAAAAGAGTCAGACATGACTTACTGACTAAACAGACAAAAGATCTGTTTATTATAGGATTTATACTTTTTAAACATATAACGTGTAAAACTGTGCACAATTTTTATTGTTTCGATTCTGTAAACAAGTCACTGATGAAGTTTTTGTGTGCTCTTCCCCAATCCCATAGCCCTGTGGTTTTTACTGCATAATCTTGTAGAGTGCCATGTTGTGTAAGAACACCTATGTTGTGTTATAGCTGAACTGTGAGTACCAAAAACCATCTCAACAGTGAGCACACCTAGCACCTAGATCTTGGATTCTAAATACCAATCTCCAATAAAAGAGATAGACTTTTTGGAGAAATGACTGACTTCAGATCTGAGGCTGGGAAGGGATGAAACAGACTTTGAACCTCTTTTGCCGGACCCTAAGTCAGTGCTCAAAAACTAGCAGAGATATTTTTAAAAGCTACAGGGGCCAGCTTGCAGGTATGGCCAGATATGCAGATGACACCACCCTTATGGGAGAAAGTGAAGAAGAACTAAAGAGCCTCTTGATGAAAGTGAAAGAGGAGAGTGAAAAAGTTGGCTTAAAGTTTGACATTCAGAAAGCTAAGATCATGGCATCTGGTCCGACCACTTCATGGCAAATAGATGGGGAAACAGTGGAAACAGTGACAGATTTTATTTTGGGGGGCTCCAAAATCACTTCAGATGGTGACTGCAGCAATGAAATTAAAAGACTCTTGGAAGAAAAGTTATGACCAACCTAGACAGCATATTAAAAACCAGAGACAGTACTTTGTCAACAAAGGTCTGTCTAGTCAAGGCTATGGTTTTTCCAGTGGTCATGTATGGATGTGAGTTCGACTATAAGAAAGCTGAGCGCCAAAGAATTGATGCTTTTGAACTGTGGTGTTGAAGACTCTTGAGAGTCCCTTGGACTGCAAGGAGATCCAACCAGTACATCCTAAAGGAGATCAGTCCTGGGTGTTCATTGGAAGGACTGATGCTAAAGCTGAAACTCTAATACTCTGGCCACCTGATGCGAACTGACTCAGTGGAAAAGACCCTGATGCTGGGAAAGATTGAAAGTGGGAGGAGAAGGGGACGACAGAGGATGAGATGGCTGGATGGCATCACCAACTCAATGGACGAGTTTGAGTAAACTCCGGGAGTTGGTGATGGACAGGGGGGCTTGGCGTGCTACATTCCATGGTTTTGCAAAGAGTCAGACATGACTGAGTGACTGAACTGAATGGAGATGAGCTTCTCCTATGTCAAGTTTTGTTCTTTGTAACCCCTTAATTTGTAGCTTTCTTGTACTTTATCTATACATCTGTTAAACTATCACTTCCCCTAAAATATCTGTATCTATATTTGTCTATCCATCTCTCTCTCTGCACAAGTGTATACACACACACATTATGAGGATGTGTGCATGCTCAGTCAGTCATGTCTCACTCTGCAACACCATGAGTCGTAGCCTGCCAGGCTTCTTTGTATAGGGGATTCTCCAGGACTGGGCTGCCATTTCCTCCAGGGGATCTTCGCAACCTAGGGACCCAATCCATGCCTCCTGCATTGGCAGGTGGATTCCTTACCACTGAGCCACCAGGAAGCCCTAACCATGAGGATGGGTCTTCTTTATTCAGTCTACTGATTCAAATACAATTCTTTTCTAGAAATTCCCTCACAAACACCCAGAAATAATGTTCTACCAGATACACGGGCATCCCTTAGACCGGGTAAGATGGTTAAAATGTCTTTTATCTATTGAGACTGTCCATTCATAAACCTATTTTTCTCTTCATTTAATTTTTTGTGTGCTTCAACATTTAATAAATTCCTCCATAAAGATCCTTGCATATCATTAGATTTATTCACTGTTATATTACAGTTTTTGTTGTTCTTAGGGAGTTGTTCATTTTTAAATTACATTTTTTATTCTATGAGTAAGAAATTTCTTTATTGCTGAATACTAATATTTTTAAGGGCTTTTTTCCCTCCGGGATACTTTGTCAATCTCCCAAATGGACAAATATATAGCATTTCCTAGGCTTATTTGACTAAAAACTCCATTTTAACCAACTCTATATATCTAATTTACTGTTTGTTAAGGGTGAGTGGATGACATAATGTACATAAAATGTATCTAAGTACAGCAGACTAAAAGATGGATCAGATTAGAACCAATTTCTTTCCTCTCTAAGGCTCTTACCAATCTGTGCGAGCAAAGGGATGGCCTTGACTTAGACCATCTAACACTCAGGAGGAGAACTGCATGCTCAGGCAGTCATATTGGGAAAACAGTGTCTTATTAAATATTTCAGTTCTGATTCCATTTGTGAAATAGAAGTGAATTTTTCTAAAACTGGCAAACAATCAAGTTCCATGTATCCACAGAGGTATTAATAAACAGGAAATAAGCATCTGCCATAAAAACTGGTCAAAAGAACAAGGAAGTGACTGCATACCATGTGCCAAGCCCCCAGATGGGCTATTTAATGGCCCCTTAGCAGAGCCAAGCATGAGACCTCCCTCTTCTCTCAAGTCTTCTCTAGTGATATCTGTGGTTGTAGAAGTTATGGCCGTCAAGTGGCTGCAGTGCTGAGAAGGGCTGTTGCCAGCAGAAGCCCGAAGCAATGCTGCTGCTAGGGGGACCAGCCCGGCTGCTGGTAGCATTTGCTGGAACTGGGCTTGTCTGTTGGTAAGTCTTTTTTACAACCCTCCTCGTCTCTCTTTCTGTGACCTATAAGTCACTGGTGTGCACTCAAGGGCTGTAACTGGATATTTTCCTTTCTGTCACATCACAAACTGTTTGATTTCATAAGACCCTACGGCCGAGGTGAAAGAAAGAACTGGGCCAACAAGACACCCCAGCCACTGCAGACAATCCACATATTGAATAAACTTGAAAACTGAATCATGGTCACAAACGCTTCTGCTTTTCCGAAATTCTTTAACATAACTTCAGGGCCCGCCCTTGTTCTCTTTGTGCTCATACATGACATGCCATTTCTTCTGTATTCTTCTGCCCACCAGTGCTGTACTGCTGAAAAGGAAACCATAAATAGAATAAGGCATTATATATTGATGTTTAAATATTTTTTTTAACTTTTATTAATTGTCTTGCTATGAAAGGACCTTCTCTAGTCAATAAATTCGGGCAAGCCAAATAAAGAAAGCCTTGTTGGGAAGAACTTCCCAGTTGTCAGATTCACTTCTTTTACTATCACATTTGCCCTGAGATGCATTATGGCAGAATCACAAGCAGGTCTCAGAGCAGCCTGACTTGTCCACATTCCGTCTCCTGATACCATTGTGACACCTCATTTCTTTGAAGTCAGTGAAAAGTGAACGTGGCAGTCACTAAGTCATTTCTGACCCTCTGTGACCCCACAGACTGTAGCCCGCCAGGCTCCTCTGTCCATAGAATTCTCCAGGAAAGGATACTGGAGTGGGTAGCCTTTCCCTTCTCCAGGGGATCCTCCCAACCCAGGGATTGAACCCGGTCTCCTGCTTTGCAGGCAGATTCTTTACCATCTGAGCCACCAGGGAACCCAGTGAAGTCCTTGGGGATGTTACTATTCTTTCCAAGAATGCCTCCCTCTCACCTTGGTTTGAAGGAACATGAACCCACCTTGAGTTGCTGCCACTCCAGAAAAACAGGAGATGTTTTACCTAAATCAGCCAACCCCATCCCTGAGGACATTCTTAAGACAAATGTCATACGTTTCCAAATCTGCCTTAAGTCTTTTCTTTTCAAATCTCAATTGGAATTATATGGCTTTTGACATAGGAGGCTTATCACAGAGAGTTGTTTTTGGAAGAGGTACTGAACAGCTCAGGCAGATAGCCAGGCATCTGGCTCTTAGGCGGCAATGGCCTGTTGAGAGGGTGTGTTGAGATGGATTGGGAGCAGGTGTTTTCAGGTGCTTTCAAAGCTCACTGACCCCAGGTTAGGCCTGCCCCTGAAGATTTAGGTCCTACTCTGTTTTTATTCCGGTACTATTCTTGGGAATGGCGCACATGTTTTCATTTTGTATTTGACAGTTTCTGAAAGCGATTCTTCACCCCATTCCTATGAGAAGGATAAATACAGTCAGTGGGCTAGACAGAACCAAGATGTTGATCAAGGACCCACTCTCCTACTCTATGCACATTAATGTGCAAAAGGATGAAGATTTTTCAAATCTCTGTGTGATACAGGTGTAAAAAGGCCCTGCATGAGTCTTTGCCAAGCCACACCAGGAACATACCATGAGTACCTGACTGGCAAGACCCAGGAAAATTCCCCTTGTGTCTAACTAAGGGAATGCAGGTCTAACAGAGAGAGAAAATGTCTATAAAATCAAAGGATTCAATGACTATACTTAGGTTTAGAAATGGGGGAGAATTCATCTACACTGACTTTGTGCCATATCCTATATTTTTAGAAATGTAGTCATCTACCTTGAAACAGGAAACTTTCAGTTCAGAGCAAAGAATGTCCTTTGGCCTTTAGAAGGACTCTCAGTATAGAAAACCCATGCTCTCCACTGTTGGCTTATTCCACTGTATCATCACCCTGGTTCTTCATGTCTCCCACACGTACAACTGGAATCTCCGTTGCTTTCTCTGCTTTTGTGTTTCTCCTTGTCCAATGTAGACCTAAAAGTAACATCCAGGAGTCTGCTCATCAAGACCGTTAATAGATTGGAGGACAGTCTTCATTTTTTTTGTTTCTGTTTTGTTTCTTTTTTTGCAATAACCAACGACCTCAGTTTTCTTAGCCTTCAGTAGAGTTAGAATACATCTAGTTCAAGGTGTAACTCCTGAGTCAGCAGCATTGGCATCACATGGGAACTTGTTACAAGTTCAAATTCTCAAGATAATCAGAGGGTGAAGCCAGTGATCTGTGTTCTAACCAATCCTCCAGGAGATCCTGGTGCAGGCATGAATTTGAGATCTTTGGACTGTATCGGTATAGGAGAAGACGATATTTTCCACCTAGATTTGGAGAACTATCTCATATTAATAGGAATCTAGTCAACTATTTCTATCTCATTTTTCCAGTGAATATTTTTTTAATGGAGAAGAAAATCTCTGGAAACCAAGGCTTGATGAAGAGTTCTTAGATTGGACACAAAAAACAAGAACAGTAAAATTTTTAAAAATTCAGTTCACTTCAGTCACTCAGTCGTGTCCGACTCTTTGCGACCTCATGAATCGCAGCACACCAGGCCTCCCTGTCCATCACCAACTCCCAGAGTTCACCTAAACTCATGTGCATCAAGTCAGTGATGCCATCTAGCCATCTCATCCTCTGTCATCGCCTTCTCCTCCTGCCCCCAATCCCTCCTAGCATCAGGGTCTTTTCCAATGAGTCAACTCTTCTCATGAGGTGGCCAAAATATTGGAGTTTCAGCTTCAGCATCAGTCCTTCCAATGAACACACAGGGCTGATCTCCTTTAGAATGGACTGGTTGGATTTCCTTGCAGTCCAAGGAAATCTCAAGAGTCTTCTCAAGCACCACAGTTCAAAAGCATCAATTCTTCGGCGCTCAGCTTTCTTCACAGTTCAACTCTCACATCCATATATGACCACTGGAAAAACCATAGCCTTGACTAGACGGACCTTTGTTGGCAAAGTAATATCTTTTCTTTTTAATATGCTATCTAGGTTGGTCATAAATTTCCTTCCAAGGAGTAAGCATCTTTTAATTTCATAGCTGCAATCACCACCTGCAGTGATTTTGGAGCCCCCCAAAATAGTCTGACACTGTTTCCACTGTTTCCCCATCTATTTGCCATGAAGTGATGGGACCAGATGCCATGATCTTCGTTTTCTGAATGTTGAGCTTTAAGCCAACTTTTTCACTCTCCTCTTTCACTTTCATCAAGAGGCTTTTTAGCTCCTCTTCACTTCCTGCCATAAGCGTGGTGTCATCTGCATATCTGAGGTTATTGGTATTTCTCCCGGCAATCTTGATTCCAGCTTGTGCTTCTTCCAGCCCTTGTTTCTCATGATGTACTCTGCATAGAAGTTAAATAAGCAGGGTGACAATACACAGCCTTGACGTACTCCTTTTCGTATTTGAAACCAGTCTGTTGTTCCATGTCCAGTTCTGTTACTTCCTGACCTGCATATAGGTTTCTCAAGAGGCAGGTCAGGTAGTCTGGTATTCCCATCTCTTTCAGAATTTTCCACAGTTTATTGTGATCAAAGGCTTTGGCATAGTCAATAAAGCAGAAATAGATGTTTTTCTGGAACTCTCTTAGAGAAGTTCAAATCAAAACTGCAATGAGATATACTTACCAGAGTGACCAAAATAAAGAATAGTGACAACCCCAAAGCTGGCAAGGAAACCAGTTCAAAGCAGAGAAACCAGGTCATTGTTAGCAATTATATAAAATGGTATAGGTATTCTGGAAAAGTATATGTTAGAAAACCAAATATATGTTTATAATTCAGCAATTGTACTCTCAGACATGCAGTACAGAGAAATGAAAACTTAAGGCTCAGTTCAGTTCAGTCGCTCAGTCGTGTCCGACTCTCCGCAACCCCATGAATCACAGCACGCCAGGCCTCCCTGTCCATCACCATCTCCCAGAGCTCACTCAGACTCACATCCATCGACTCCGTGATGCCATCCAGCCATCTCATCCTAGGTCATCCCCTTCTCTTCCCCCCCCCCCCCGCATCCCTCTCAGCATCAGAGTTTTTTCCAATGAGTCAACTCTTCACATGAGGTGGCCAAAGTACTGGAGTTTCAGCTTTAGCATCATTCCTTCCAAAGAAATCCCAGGGTTCATCTCCTTCAGAATGCACTGGTTGGATCTCCTTGCACTCCAAGGGACTCCCAAGAGTCTTCTCCAACACCACAGTTCAAAACCATAAATTCTTCAGCGCTCAGCCTTCTTCACAGTCCAACTCTCACATCCATACATGACCACAGGAAAAACCATAGCCTTGACTAGACGGACCTTAGTCGGCAAAGAAATGTCTCTACTTTTGAATATGCTATCTAGGTTGGTCATAACTTTTCTTCCAAGGAGCAAGTGTCTTTTAATTTCATGGCTGCAGTCACCATCTGCAGTGATTTTGGAACCCAAAAACATAAAGTCTGACACTGTTTCCACTGTTTCCCCATCTATTTGCCATGAAGTGATGGGACCAGTTGCCATGATCTTTGTTTTCTGAATGTTGAGCTTTAGGACAACTTTTTTGCTCTCCTCTTTTCACTTTCATCAAGAGGCTTTTTAGCTCCTCTTCACTTTCTGCCATAAGGATGGTGTCATCTGCATATCTGAGGTTATTGATATTTCTCCTGGCAATCTTGATTCCAGCTTGTGTTTCTTCCAGTCCACCATTTCTCATGATGTACTCTGCATATAAGTTAAATAAGCAAGATGACAATATACAGCCTTGATGCACTCCTTTTCCTATTTGGAACCAGTCTGTTGTTCCATGTCCAGTTCTAACTCTTGCTTCCTGGCCTGCATACAGATTTCTCAAGAGGCAGGTCAGGTGGTCTGGTATTCCTGTCTCTTTCAGAATTTTCCACAGTTAATTGTGATCCACACAGTCAAAGGCTTTGGCATAGTCAATAAAGCAGAAATAGATGTTTTTCTGGAACTCTCTTGCTTTTTCCATGATCCAGCGGATGTTGGAAATTTGATCTCTGGTTCCTCTGCCTTTTCTAAAACCAGCTTGAACATCTGGAAGTTCATGGTTCACGTATTGCTGAAGCCTGGCTTGGAGAATTTTGAGCATTACTTTACTAGCATGTGAGATGAGTGCAATTGTGCAGTAGTTTGAGCATTCTTTGGCATTGCCTTTCTTTGGACTTGGAATGAAAAAAAACTGACCTTTTCCAGTCCTGTGGCCACTGCTGAGTTTTCCAAATTTGTTGGCATATTGAGTGCAGCACTTTCACAGCATCATCTTTCAGGATTTGAAACAGCTCAACTGGAATTCCATCACCTCCACTAGCTTTGTTCGTAGTGATGCTTTCTAAGGCCCACTTGACTTCACATTCCAAGATGTCTGGCTCTAGATGAGCGATCACATCATCATGACTATCTGGGTCATGAAGATCTTTTTTGTACAGTTCTTCCGTGTATTCTTGCCACCTCTTCTTAATATCTTCTGCTTGTTAGGTCCATACTATTTCTGTCCTTTATCGAGCCCATCTTTGCATGAAATGTTCCCTTGATATCTCTAATTTTCTTGAAGAGATTTCTAGTCTTTCCCAATCTGTTGTTCTCCTCTATTTCTTTGCATTGATCGCTGAGGAAGGCTTTCTTATCTCTTCTAGCTATTCTTTGGAACTCTGCATTCAGATGCCTATAACTTTCCTTTTCTCCTTTGCTTTTCGCCTCTCTTGTCTTCACAGCTATTTGTAAGGCCTCCCCAGACAGCCATTTTGCTTTTTTTCATTTCTTTTCCATGGGGATGGTCTTGATCCCTGTCTCCTGCACAATGTCACGAACCTCATTCCATAGTTCATCAGGCACTCTATCTATCAGATCTAGGCCCTTAAATCTATTTCTCACTTCCACTGTATAATCATAAGGGATTTGAGTTAGGTCATACCTGAATGGTCTTGCAGTTTTCCCTACTTTCTTCAATTTCAGTCTGAATTTGGCAATAAGGAGCTCATGGTCTGAGCCACAGCCAGCTCCTGGTCTTGTTTTTGTTGACTGTATAGAGCTTCTCCATCTTTGGCTGCATAGAATATAATCAACCTGATTTTGGTGTTGACCATCTGGTGATGTCCATGTGTAGAGTCTTCTCTTGTGTTGTTGGAAGAAGGTGTTTGCTATGACCAGTGCATTTTCCTGGCAAAACTCTATTAGTCTTTGCCCTGCTTCATTCCGCATTCCAAGGCCAAATCTGCCTGTTACTCCAGGTGTTTCTTGACTTCCTATTTTTGCATTCCAGTCCCCTATAATGAAAAGGACATCTTTTTTGGGTGTTAGTTCTAAAAGGTCTTGTAGGTCTTCATAAAACCATTCAACTTCAGCTTCTTCAGCATAAAAACACCTATACATAAATGTTTATGGTAGCTTTATTCATAATAACCCAAAACTGAAAACAGCTCAAAAGTCTTTCAACAAGTGAAGGGTTAAACAAGCTATGGTAATGATACATCCATCCCCAGAATAGCACTCAGCCATAAAGGAGATTGAAACATGTAAAACTTGGATGATCTCAATGGAATAATGCTGTATGCAAAAGCCTAGCTCAAAAGGATATATACTGTATAATTCCATTTATATAACATCCTTTTTATTGGAGTATAATTGCTCTACAATGTTGTTAGTTTCTGCTGTACAACAAAGTGATTCAGCTATATACATGTATCCCTTCCCTTTTGTACCTCCCTCCTACACCCCCATTCCACCCAACAAGGTCATTATAGAGCACCAAGCTGGCTAGCAGGAACCTGCTATATAACATTCTTGAGATAAGAAAAGTACAGCGATGGAGAACAGATTAGTGGTTACTAGGAGTCAGAGCAGAGAAGGCAATGGCAAGCCACCCCAGGACTCTTGCCTGGAAAATCCCAGGGACGAGGGAGCCTGGTAGGCTGCTGTCTATGAGGTCGCACAGAGTCGGACACAAATGAAGCGACTTAACAGCAGCAGCAGCAGGAGTCAGAGCAGACGAGTGGGAAGGGAGTGAGTGTGACTGTAAAAGGGTGATGTGAGGGGTCCTGGTGACAGGATTGTCGCGTCTTCACTGCTGTGGTCATACACATCTACCCATGCAATAACAAAGCATAGAAATAAGTGCATGCAAATAAGTGCCCGTAAAACTGGTGAAACCCAAACACAGCCAATGTCACGTTAGTTTCTCAGATGTGATTCTGTACTATGTAGCTATGCAAGATGTTCCTGTTGGGGAAAACTAGGTGAAGGCTGCTAGGACCTCTCTGCATTACTTCTTACAAGTGTGTGTGAACCTACAACTTTCTCCAAATAAAAAGCTTAAAAAATAAATATCACTCAGTTGTGTCCAACTCTTTGCAACCCTGTGGACTGCAGCACACCAAGCTTCCTTGCCCTTCACTATCTCCCAGAGTTTGCTCAAATTCATGTTCATGAGTCAGTAATGCCATCCAACCATCTCATCCTCTGTCGTCCCCTTCTCCTCCTGCTCTTGATCTTTCCCAGCTTCAGGGTCTTTTCCAGTGAGTTAGTTCTTCACATGAGGTGGCCAAAGGATTGGAGCTTCAGCTTCAGTATCAGTCCATTCAATGAATATTCAGGACTGACTTCCTTTAGGTTGGACTGGTTGGATCTCCTTGCAGTCCAAGGGACTCTCAAGAGTCTTCTCCAACACCACAGATTGAAAACATCAATTCTTTGGTGCTCAGCTTTATTTATGGTCCAACTCTCACATCCATACATGACTACTGGAAAAACCATAGCTTTAACTATATGGACCTTTGTCGGCAAAGCAAAAATAAGCTGCAAAGGACATGTCTAGATGAAAACGGCACCCGGTTTGAGACCCCCCAAAGCTCTCCTTTCCAGCTTCTCTCTGGCAACTCCATTTGCTCATCCTCAGCCAGACTATGAAGATTATGATCTTTCCATACTCACCCCTGTGCCTGGATTGTCCTGTTTTCACCTTGTATACTTGGTAAATTCCTTTCCTCTGTCAACAACATTCAATTCTTTCTCCAGCACTATCAACCTTGGGACTAGCCACTGTCTCTTTTCTGAACTACTGGTGTAAACTCCCTATTACTCTCCAAGTTTCACCCTTATCACCAATAAATTCTGTTTTGCACGCTGCAGCTAGGGTTTGGACCACATCATGCCAGAGCTGACGACCCACCAATGGCTCCCTTCATGCTCTGAATTTGTTTTAATCCCTTACCCCAGCCCACCGGCTCTGCCTGATTGACCCCGATCCCCTTTCGTTAGCCTCACCCACTTGCCACACTCGCTTTCTTTCCATTTGTCAAACACATAAAGCATATGCCAGTTTGCACACTTTTGTCCTAGCTGTTTTCTATGCCTGGAGAAAAGTTTTCCAAATCTTTGCATGATTGATTCCTGCTTAACTTTCAGCCTAAAATTAAATCTCACCTCCACAGAGTGACCTTCTCTGATCACTCAATCTGAAGTAACCCTTAGGGTATGGTTTAAACAAGGGAATGTTGCTTCTCCGATGGCACTTATTTATTGTTTTTCTCTCTACCCCCGTGACAGCTGAGTCCTACCTGCCTATCTGCTCACACAGTGCTGTGTGCCTGGTGCCCACAAAAATGCCAGGCACAACCTCAGTAAACACCCACTTAAAGAAACAAAGCTCTGGAGGCATTTTATGCCTTCCTCTGATCATTCACGGAGTCAGTTACTCCCCTCACCTGTGCGAGCAGCTGCCTTTACAGGATCCCACTGAAACACCGACACAATCACGCACATGCCTGTTTACAAGACCTTGAAGTTCTATGAAGGCAGGAACCACACATTTTGAAGTCCCGGGTCCTTTCACAGTATAAGTCCTCAGTTAATATGTGATGAACGAATGACTTCACCCTCTTTTCAGGGGATGACAACAGGTGGTCACATCCCCAAGAATACATTTAAAGTCATTTACAAGGCCAGTGATGATGGGTATTGAACAGTGTCTCACATGAGGTATGAGGGTCAGACCCAGATCGACCCTTTCCTTCTCACTAAGTATGCAATTCAGCCGTGCCCTTAAGCTTCTGGCCAAAGACATTCTTCACAGAGTTCACAAAATAAAGCAGCAAAGCTGAAAACCAAAAGCACAAATGCATTTTCTAGAAAGATTTTGGGCTTCCCCAATAGCTCAGTTGGTAAAGAATCCACCTGCAATGTAGGAGACCCCAGTTCAATTCCTGGGTTGGGAAGATCTGCTGGAGAAGGGATAGACTACCCACTCCAGTATTCTGGCCTGGAGAATTTTTAAATCACTGATTTTCATAAGGGATGCCCAAGTGACCTTGTTTCTGGGAGGTCACCAGATTAGATGCTGGAAACTCAGAGGTTAAAGTCAACTTGGAAGCAAGTATTCCTTTTTAAATTCAAGCTAATATAAGATCATGCTAAAGTCCTTTTTGTTGCCTGTTACAAAGAAGTGTAGTATTTAGATACAAGCAAAACTGACCAACCAACAAAAAATATATAGGCCCCATAGCTGGACAAGAAAAAACCTTTGGAAGGAGGTACGTAAGTGTCCAGTCTATGTGGGTACTTCATAACATCCACCATCTAAGTGTCTCAGTGGGTTTCCAACAGGCCAGAAACACAGCTTCCCTAGGGAAGACTTACCCTGGATGCCTCCCACTTGAGGACCATGCTGCACTCAGCTCCCCTCGCCCTAGCCCCAGGGGGTAGGGCCTTTGTTCAGTTTAATCACCAGCCTCTCAAGGTGGCTCAGATGGTAAAGAATCCACTTGCAATGAAGGAGACCCAGGGTTGATCCCTGGGTTGGGAAGATCCCCTTGAGAAAGGAATGGCTACCCACTCCAGTATTCTTGCCTGGAGAATTCCATGGTCAGAGGAGAATGGTGAGCTACAGTCCATGGGGTCACAAAGAGTTGGACATAACTAAGCAACTAACATTTCCACAATCTTGGAATAAATCAAGGCAAGAACAAAGAGATAAGCCTAATTCCCTGGGACCCACGATCTTCAAAATGGCTATTTTGACTATTTATCAAGAAGGGTGTTCATGGATATTCCTTTCCCTATGAACTATTCTGACACAGAAAAAAGAATTAGAAACTAAGAGCCACTGAGGGGAACATAAGAGGTGTCTGGAACACATCATTAACCCACCAGGAGCCAGCTGTTCTTGTTGTTCAGTCACTAAGTCATGTCTGACTCTTTGCGACCATGTGGACTGCAGCACATCAGTCTTCCCTGTCCACTATCTCCCGGAGTTTGCTCAAACTCATGTCCATTCAGTCGGTGACGCCATCCAACCATCTCATGCTCTGCTGCCCCGTCTCCTGCTCTTTCCCAGCATCACGGTCTTTTCCAATGAGTCAGCTCTTCACATCAGGTGGCCGAAGGGTTGGAGCAGGGGGTAGGACTAAAATCTTCACCGAATACTTCTCAACAAAAGCCACAGAAATACGGGACTGAGTATTTTCATCCAGGAAATAATTTCACCCAGCTCTGTAATTGTTCATAAAACTCTGGGAATACAACGTGGGAGGCTGTTAATTACCACTGATGGCTCTGTGATGCCTTTTAAACTTGAGGTCAGAATACAGCCTGACTGCTGTAAGGTTGATGGGCTAGGATGGGTTGGGAGACTGTGAAAGATGGAAGATGTATATTGATTGAACTTGGTGAGCTCAAACAGGTAACTGAAGGGATAATACTAGGTAAGACCTGAAGGGCAAGTGACCAGCATCACTATTTGTCTTTTTCTTAAAACAGGAATTAGTACCTTGGAATGAGCATTGACTGGGAAAGATGGGCAGTGCTATCTGGTTTTGTCCACATCACAAGGCAGCTGTTTGCCTGTCCATAAGTCACTAAACCTCTCTAAACAACTGTTTTTCCCCTCTTATAATCACTGAGCTCAGACCCTCCCAAGGGTCCTTCCAGCTCTTAATTCATCCATGAGTTTAATAAAACAGAATGATCCATTAAAACTAAAAGGTATTCTGTAACTATATGCTCACAAAGGGAATTATTGATTTATCTAAAGAGGGCAGAAGTGATTTTTATTTGATGTGGATTGAAAGTTTCATTTTTTAAACTTGTATACAACTAATTGTGAGGAGATTTCAGTCAAATTTACACGATGAGAGGTTAAACCAATAATGCTAGAACTGTGATTTAAATTAATACAAGCATATAAGCCCACATTTTCTTGAAAATTAAGCCTCACCTAAAAGAAATTTAGACTCTGAACATATAAAAACCAGAAAATAAAACCCATGATGCTAATAAAGAAGATACAAGGTGCAAGGCTTTCTAAGATGTACAGCTGGAATCTGAATTCCGATTTGAGAGCTTCAACAGGTGGCTGCTAGACAAACTAGGGCAAATCATGACCAGATGCCTTCATGTATTTTAGCAGTAACTGCCAGCAATGTTCATTCTCTCTGGACAAAGACAAACAATTTATTGGGACAACTAAATTCTTTCTTGATGTGAGCTCTGCCAAATGCCCTATCACATTAAAAACAGCAGAGAAACCTAAATATCAGGTTCTTTCCAAGCTGAGGACAGGATGATTTTCCCTTTGTACCTTGGCCAGTCCACCCCTTTCTTTTCTCACCCACTCACAGCTTCTCTTTCACTCCCCATGCTGCCTTAACCCACAAGGGGCCTGGTAAAAGTCATCAGATATTTCATCACAGACACAATCCATCTCGTCTTCATCCATGTTATCACAGAATCCTGTAAGAAATCTGAGAATACCCGTCAATAAAGTGTGGAAACAATTATGACCAGACTGCTCATCACATCTCTTGAGTAAGTGGATATTTGCTAAGTGGCTGATGGCAAAAATCATTCCAGGAAGGGAAGCAGTGGAACCATCAGCCACATCATCAGCAGGAAATGAGACACAGAGACACATTTCATCACTCCTGGGACATGAGTCAAAAGAATTCCATTTAGGATGACATATGTACTTAGTTCACTTGTTGAATTGCTCAAAAAAAAAAAAAAAAAAAAAAAAAAGAATACCCACAAAATCCTACCACTTGCTAGCACTGGTGGTTTGGTGCAAGAGATTCAGAGGAAGTCCCCGTAGTCCAATTAGGAGAGAGTAAATTTTTTAATAACTCATGCATACAGTCCTTTTATTCTCACATTTTCAATTGTGATGTCATTCACATTAACTATACATTTTTCCTTCTGTGTGTTAATTCAATAATTTTGGGTATATTCACAAAATTCTCTATTGTAGAACATTTTTTCACACCCCAAAGAAACCCTATGCCCATTAGCGGTCACTCGTTCTTCCTCCATCCCAAGCCCTGGGAAGCACTCTTCTGTCTCAGTGGATTTGCCTGTTTTGAACACTTCATATAAATGGAATCATACATATATGGTCTTTGTATCTGGCTTATTTCATTTAGCATGTTTGCAAGGTTCATCCATGTGATAGCATGCATCAGTACTTCCCTCCCTTTTAATGGCTGAAAATTGCTTTGTACGGTTATACCACATTTGATTCACCCATCTACCAGTTGATGGACATTTGGGTTGTTTCCACTTTTCGTCTATTATGGAAATGCTGAAATGAACATTTATGTACAAGTTTTTGTGTAGACATGTTTTTATTTCTCTTGGGTATATACTGAGCAGTAAAATTGCTGAGTCATATGGTAACTCTATGTTGAACTTTTTAAGGAACTGCCAAAGTGTTTTCCAAAGCAACTGCATCATTTTAAATTCACACCAGCAACGTATGAAGGTTCCAACTATATCCTCACTAACGCTTGTTATTCTCTTTTTTCTATAGCCATGCCAGTAGGTGTAAAGTGATATCCACTGTCTTTTTGATTTGTTTATCCTTAATGACTAATGATGCTGAACATTTTTCATTTGTTTATTGGCCATTTGTAAATTTTTTAACAGAAAAATGTCTACTCAGATCTTTTGCACACTTTCTGGTTGGGTCATTTGTCTTTTTATTACTTAGGTAAGAGTTGCTTCAAATAGTTAAAACTACAAAAAGGAACGTATTACACTCATGTTATACCAAATTTGAAACACGTTTAAACAAATTCATATGTAGTCATATTTTGCTTGCAATTTAAGTAATTTTTATGAATATTTAGAAAATTAAGTTCTATTGTTATAATAAAAAAGGAAAATAAATGTAAGAAGTACCAAAAGCTCTACCAACTCTTAAACAGACAGTAACAAAAAGTACCAAGTAAATTTAGATTTTATTATAGGGAAATAATTTCAATACTTGATATATTAATATTATTAAGTCACATATTAAGCTCTTCTTTTGTAGACTGGCCACGTAATTTTTTCCAATGACAAGAAAAATTACCAATGGTTGCCAGATGTCCATCAATAATTGATTATTGTCTTCATGTAATCTGAACCACAGACTTGTTCAAAGTCAAATTTAGTAACACTTTGTTACGTCAAGATTCAAAGAGGTATGTCCTGTGCATTTATTATATTTCTTATCATTAAAATGTCTCATCAGGAATGTGACAATTCCTAAAAAGATAGAAAATCTTCCTTGCATATAATTTTCAACCTTTTAATATTTCAGAGATTGTCCTATCTTGGAATCTTAGCAGAAATTATTTCAAAGTTTTAAGATGGTACTTCTTTCTCAAGTACCTCAAATAGTATTTTTAAATATTTTATTCTATAGATAATTTCTAATTGCCCATTATGGTTGAGTTTTATACATCATATCCACTATCCAGGTCCTGGTTTCCAAGTGAGTCCAGACAAAAATATAAGGCAGAGGCTACCCACTGTGTGAACACAGCGATTCTTTTCAGGGTCCAGTCAGATGGGACAAGAATTTGCTCCAAGAGTCCTTGGAGCTGCAGTAAACCAAAGACAACACATCTGGAAGGAAGCCAAGATCAAAGCCAAAACAGAACGCACGGTGTGCCCAACTACAAGCGTCAGGTGAAGATGGAAAGTGGATGGAAAGCTTTACTCTCACTAGCGTAAACTCCACGAACACAGGGGTCTTACTCTTCATCTACCTCCACACATAGCATCATGTAGGCACGCTGCAAATAATCTATTTGCTAAACTTATGAATGAAAGTAAAGTTTGGAGCTTTATGTTCAGGGGCTGAAAGAACACTGAGTTCTGCCCTGTATGTGCCGAGGGCCCTGGGGAGGAGTGGCCAAGAGCCCAGTCCACATGTGCTGAGATCAGTACAAGCAAGAACACCAAAAGGAGTGCAGAATAAACAGTTCGTCAATGAACATGAAGCTATGTCTGAAAGAACTGCTAGTCTTCCTCTGGTTGACATGCTGTCAACATTTCTCAAGTACAGGTCAAATCTTCCTACTTTTTTATGTATATCAGGGGTTGGTAAGCTATGAGCTGCTGGTCAGATCTGCGAGGTGGTCTGTTTAATCAAGTTGTATAGGAATATAACTATGTGTACAGTTTGCATATTATCTACGGCTGTCTTCATAATACAAGGGCTGCCCTCATCAGCCTTGCACATACATAATTCAATCAGATATATAAATATTTTTAAAACTATGTTTGAGTTGCCCACCATGAAATCAACTGGAACCTGCACACAGGCAAAAAGCTATAGAAGCAGGAAATTCAGTGTTCCCGTCTTCTCATTGTCAACTCCTCTCAGTATAGCAGTTTCTGCCTGCTATTGGTTGCTCTCCAATGCCTTCAGATCACTATATCCAATATTTTTCCAAAATTAATTATTAAAAGATGGAAGTTCTTTCCTACATTTACTTCTAAATGCTATGAATGTTCAGATTCAAGGCTGTATCTCCAGCTGAGACCTTTCACTTGAGTCTCTGAAACCTATAGGTTTTATCTGCATATTGGACTCTGTTTATATAAACTGACCTCAACAACTTTTCATCCAACTACTTCAGCAAATGTCACTCCCATTCATCCAACTGTCTGAGCCAGAACAATCATTTGGGTTGTTCTCTTACCCCTAGAATTTACACCATCTCCCCATTATGCTGGCTCAGGTCACCATCACTTGTCACATAAATTACTAAAAACCTTTTGATTATCTCCCTGCTTCTACTTCCATCTCTTCAGTAAATTCATTCTTCACACTGCAGGCTAAGCCATATTTCTAAGCAAGTCTGATCACATCACTCATTTCCTTAAATCTCATCTAAACACTCTTGTCCTCAACTTCTAAAGTCAAAACCCCTAAGATGGCATGTTAGGTGTGTGCATACTCAGTTGTGACCCCATGGACTGTAGCCTGCCAGGCTCTTCTCTCCATAGGATTTTCCAGGCAAGAATGCTGGAGTGGACAGGCATTTCCTCCTCCAGGGGATCTTCTCGACCCAGGGATGCAACCATTTCCTGTGCCTCCTGCATTAGAAGGCGGATTCGTTACCACTGAATCACCAGGGAAGCTCATCTAAAACAGCAGAAGCAGCTCTTCAAAACCTGGCTTCTGTCTTTGCAATCTGAGCTCTCATCATTTTGACTCATCTCTGTACTCCCTTTGAGATTCTCGAGATTTTCCCAAGATTTTTTGCACTAGATTATCTCAGTGCCTGCACTTCCCTAGGCAATAAGCTAGATGACTCTTCCTCTTCAAGTCTCAGTGGGTTATTTTCATAGAAAACCTTCCTCAGAGCTCTAGTTTGTTAGGTGTTTCTTCTATAACCACAGCACCTGACTCTATCCTACTTATTTTATTGAGCACTTGTGTCTACATCCTCCCACTGCACTGTAACTTATATTACACTGTAATTCTAAGTTTCCCTCTAAACTTCAGGACAAGCACTGTTCCTTCCTGTTTAATCCCAGTATCTTACTTGGTTCCTGGTTCATAGTCCATACTTTATGTGTTGATGAATCCTCAAAAGGTATGGAGTGGAATTTTTTTAAAGGATTATTATCTTACCCATGCCAACTCTTATCTTCTCAGAAGTTGATCCAAGAAACCCTCATTCATCCAAGCAACATTTATTGAATGCTTAGCATGTGCCCAGCTCAGCGGTGGTTATAGTTATTCAGAGGTAACTGAGACGGAGCTACTGCTAACGAACAGTTCACTGCCTAGTAGGGACGCAAATGAATAAAGGAGTGATAAACATCATGCTAAAGCAGAGCACACATTAGACACAGGAGAAACCTTGCTGATGGTAATAGAGAAGACAGGCATCAGCTTTTGGAGGATGGTTTCCAAATAGCTAGAAAGTTGCATTTACTAACCAATTAAGAAACAGGCTAAGGACACGTCTAGGCAACCTCCTCCTGGCACAACCCCTCCCTCCCGGCACAACGCCAAAACACTAAGCAGACCAAGCAAATAACTCCCGGGGAAAAGAGTCTGCTTCCACGGCAAGTTAACTATTTACAATGCAGAAAATGAGATACTGTCTTTTTGCTTATAATAATAATGCCTAAGACTTCTTACAAGTCCCACATCAGTAAGGATCACGCAAAATAAACATTCACATCCTGATGATGGGAGTATGAACTTGGTAAAATTTCTTCAAAAGGCAATTTGGCAATGTAAACACTTAGAAAAGACCAATCCCCAAAAACCTACTCCTGAAAATTAAACTTTCAAATAGTAACATTATATAATATACAAACAGATATATGGATAAGAATTTTAAAAATATTATTTGCAGTAATGCCAATGGAGTTTTGGGGCATTACTTCAGCCTGCAGCACACCAGGCTTCCCTGTCCTTCCCGATCTCCCGGAGTTTGCTCAAATTCATGTCCTTTGAGTCAGGCAAAAGTGTAAGAAAACAATTTTAAACACGAGTTCTTTAAAATCACCATACATTATCCCTCTTCAGTCAGCTTCCGGCAACCTGGGCCATAACTCAGCCAGCAGGAGATGTAACATGCATGAATCTTCGTCCTCTGAGCCACCATCCTTCTGAGTCACATACTCAATCCAAAGCGGACTAGCATAGTACAATTACTGGCACCAAGAGATACTCTGATGTCCCTGGGTGGTTCTGTTCTGGCTATAGAGCTGCCTCCTCTTTTCCAGTGATTGGTTTCATGGTGACAGTGAAACCTGTGCTCTTCAAATTCATCCTTCATCTTATGGCATCAACCAACACCTTTATGTGCTATGAGATCAATACTGGTATGTTTCTTTACTAATCCTTCTTCATGAATAGCCTCCACACTGACTCCTACCTCCTAAAAACATTTAACCTGAACATTCTTAAGAAGGAACTTAATTCAGAAGTGCTTCTACATAATTTCTTTTGATGAGCTTTTAGCGTACCTTTTAAGATTCTTTAATTTTTCCAAAACAGATGGACTTTCATAAAGATTTAAAAAGCTAAAACAAAAATAACTGATCTAATATAGCGTGCTGTGGTTCATGGGGTTGCAAAGAGTTGGACACGACTGAGCAACTGGACTGAACTGAACATAGTACCTAAACTAGTGCTTCTCGATCTTGAATATGCTTACAATTCACCTGAGATTCATTAAAATGCAGATTGTGATTACTATCCTGGGATGACAATTGACATGGCTAACAAGAGTCCAGGCAATGTCTAGGCTGTAGCTCCTCAGACCAAACTTTGAGTAGCAAGTGATCATAATCATCTTTAACGGAAAAAAAGCTGAAATATATATGCTTCAGAGGATTCCAAACTAATACTATTTTACAATAACTTTACAGTTACTGTTATTGACTCCTACTCTGCTTTCCATGTTCTTTCTGCCCTAGGAACCTGGAAGTATTTGCAACAAGTATTCTTACACACAAACACACACAATATTCTTTATTCAAATGTTGAGGACAAACCTGTACAAAATACTGCAAATAGCTGCTTCTCCAATATGGAGTCCCCACAACACATGCTTATGAATTGTGGTGCTGGAGAAGACTCCTGAGAGTCCCTTGGACAGTAAGGAGATCAAACCAGTCAATCCTGAAGGAAATTAACCATGAATATTGACTGGAAGACTGATGCTGAAGCTGAAGCTCCAATACTTTGGCCACCTGGACAAAGAGCCGACTCACTGGAAAAGATCCAGATGCAAGGAAAGACTGAGGGCAGGGGTGAGAGAGGATGAGATGGTTGGATGGCATCACCGACTTGACACACACGAGTTTGTGCAAACTCCAGGAGATAGTGAAGGACAGGGAAGACTGGCGTGCTGCAGTGCATGGGGTTGCAAAGAGTCAGACATGACTGACTGACTGATCATTCAGGTATAACCTAAATCAAATCCCTTATGATTACAGAATGGAAGTGACCAACAGATTCAAAGGATTAGATCTGATAGAGTGCCTGAAAAACTATGGACAGAGGTTTGTACCACTGTATAGGAGGCAGTGACCAAAACCATTAGAAAGAAAAAGAAATGCAAGAAGGCAAAATGGTTGTCTGAGGAGGCCTTACAAATGGCTAAGAAAAGGAGACATGAAAGGCAAAGAAGAAACAGAAAGATAGACCCAACTGAATGTAAAGTTCCAGAGAATAGCAAAGAGAGATAAGAAAGCCTTAAGTGAACAATGCAAAGAAATATTAGAGGAAAACAACAGAATGGGAAAGACTAGAGATCTCATGAAGAAAATCAGATACCAAGGGAACACTTCATGCAAAGATGGGCACAATAAAGGACAGAAACAGTAAAAGGACCTAAAAGAAGCAGAAGAAATTAAGAGGTGGCAAGAATACACAGAAGTGTACAAAAAATGTCTAAATGGCCCGGACAACCACGATGGTGTGGTAACTCACCTAGAGTCAGACATCTGGAGTGTGAAGTCAAGTGGGCCTTAAGAAGCATTACTACAAACAAGGCTAGTGGAGGTGATGGAATTCCAGCTGAGCTATTTCAGTCCTAAAAGATGATGCTGTGAAAGTGCTGCACTCAATATGCCAGCAAATTAGGAAAACTGAGCAGTGGTCACAGGACTGGAAAAGGTCAGGTTTCATGCCAATCTTAAAGGAAAGCGATGCCAAAGATGTTCAAGCTACCATAAAATTGTGCCCATTTAACATGCTAAGGTAATGCTCAAAATTCTTCAAGCCAGGCTTCAATAGTATGTAAACTGAGAACAGTCAGATGTTCAAGCTTGACTTAGAAAGGGCAGAGGAACCAGGGATCAAATTACCAACATCCACTGGATCACAGAACAAGCAAGAGAATTTCAGAAAAACATCTACTTCTGCTTTATTGACTACGCTAAAGCCTTTGACTGTGTGGATCACAATAAACTGGAAAATACTTAAGAGAGATGGGCATACCAGACCACCTTACCTGCCTCGTGAGAAACCTGTATGAAGGTCAAGAAGCAACAGTTAAAACTGGACAAAGAACAATGGACTGGTGTAAAATTGGGAAAGGAGAAAGTCAAGGCTGTATACTGACACTTTGCTTAACTTATAACTTGGCCACCTGATGTGAAGAGCCTACTCACTGGAAAAGACCCTGATGCTGGCAAAGATTCAGGGCAAGAGAAGAAGGGGGCGACAGAGGATGAGATGGTTGGGTGGCATCACTGACTCAATGGATGTGAGTTTGAGCAAACTCCGGAAGATAGTGAAGGACAGGAAAGCCTGGTGTTCTGCAGTCCACGAGGTTGCAGAGTCTGATAAAACTTAGCGACTAAACAACACATAAAAGCAGGTCAGACAGCACAGTGGTAAAGAATCCGCCTGCCAATCAAGAGACAAGGTCCAATCCCTGGGTCAGGAAGATCCCCTGGAGAAGGAAATGGCAACCCACTCCAGTATTCTTGCCTGGAAAATTACACGGACAGAGAAGACTGGTGGGCTATGGTCCATGGGGTCACAAAGAATCAACAACACTAAGCTTCTGAATAAACAAACTCCTCTTCCTCCCGTTTCAGTTCAGGTTTAGTCCTCAGTCTTACATTTTATTCCTTCAAGGCTGACACTCTTCAGTCTGTCGTACACGGGACTGAGCTCTCTCCTAGTCTCCAGAGCCCTTTTCTCTGCCCTTGATTTGCAGGTTATCACTCTTCCCCCATCAGCTGCTCCAAGGAACCGGGGTAGAGTGGTTCTGAATGTCTGCTTTGACAGCTGAGTTTAAAGCTCAGTCCTGATGCTTAAATTCCTTGAGCCAAGTAAACCACCATCTAGTCTGTTTTATCTGGTAAAATAAAGTCATTTCTACATATAAGGTTATGAGAATAACAGGAAATGTTTAAAAAATATTCAGCAATGTGGCACCAAATTAATACAGATTAAATGGAAGATACTACAACACTGATATACAGCATTCAGCACAATTTCCTTCACCTGAGAAATCCTCGACCATTACTTAAAAAGTCAAAATTTTCTGCATTAAAAAGATAGCTCTGAATAAGAGAAACTGAAAATAGTGGCCATAATATGAAACTATATGGTGGTGGTGTTACCCGTACTTTCAATCTAGAAAATACAATAGTTTATGCTCAACCTAACAGCTATTCTTATGAAATGTCTAATTCCAATTTCCAAAGGTAATTATTCTCTAAACATATATTCCAAATGGCTGATGGGAATCATGTTTTACCATTTGGAAGAGATTTCTCTTTAAAGCTGGGGAACTGGCATCTAAATTACCTGCTCATTGAATGCCGGTTAACGCAGAGTTTAAAACTGAAACACAGGACACTGGACTCTGGGTCAGTACCTTTCAATCCTCAAGTTCAGTTTTAATTTTAAAAACGTTAGCATACGACTTTAAAAAAAAAAGAATTTGAATCTTTCTTCGCCTAATAAGACTAAACTTTAGTCTCCCTCTAGATGGAGGGGAGGGGTGGGGAGAGTAGTGGTAGTTGCGTGAAATTATTGATTCAGAGGAAAATAAATTTTCTTCTGGGTTTTGATGATTAATGAAAGTAATTTAAACAACAAAAATGTACAGAATTGGGACACAAAAAATAATGGTTACTACCAGGAAATAAGATTAGATGTATGAAGAACCAAAGATAGTTTACTATGTACCTTTTAAATTTCAATAGGTAGTAGAGAAATTAAAATCTAATTGCAAAAACCACTGTCTCAAAAATCAAGCTAGAACAATATGAATTGCAAGAAAAAATGTCATCCTTTGGGGATGGGGAATCAGTACTGGAAATTCAGTAATAAATAAGTGCTTTTAAAAAAACAGATGCTTTCTAGTTTAAAAAGCAAAGAGAAAGTTTATTAATGTACAACTAATGGAACAAAGAAATTAAGGTTGGAAGTAGATGCACCATGTGCTTGGCAAGAACAAACATGCATGACAAAGGGAAAAAATGTTATTCTTCAGTGTTCCAGAGGTCTTGTTATGTTCTGTGACCATCAAAGGAAAAAGGCTACTACTTTCAAATGGTACATAAATTCAGGAGTCTTTATTTTGAAAAATTTATTCCAACAATGTTTCACAATGAACAGTAAATCAAATATATCTACCATATATTTGAAAGGAAAATTGAAATCAACCTGCTTTTGTCTAATACCTAAGACCACCTCTTGCAATTAAGACTGGTCTTCATAAATCTTGTCATATCAAAACATCTTCCAAAATATGCCCTGCTGACTAAAAGGGCCTCGTTCGTTCTTTCAGATTTCTCAGTTATCTCATTCCCTATTCTTAAGCCTTAAGTGCTGATATTTCTCATGAACGATTCCAGAAACCAAGACTTGTCTCTGACTAATGATAAACACAAATAAAGAAATTCTCAACTCTATAATCTTGTGAGGAATGAGAACTGGAACTTTCAGCTATTACCCAAGTCTTTTCTAAGGCAAAGGGAGTTAATTTTGGAGAAGTAATAAATAAAACGTGGTTGTGCCAAAAGATTTTGCCAAATTAAATTCTATGTTCTCATCTCAAAAATAAGGTATATTCTAAGCTAATGTAGATAAGGAAAGGCACAATACCAACAAGTAATAGAAAATAGTTCCAAACCTTGAACGTTTAGAAACGTCAAGGTTCATGGAAAAATTAAAATTAAGGTGCTAAATAGATGTGAACTTGCACAATCTTCAATGAACTAACTGAAGGCCTTCACAGTTCAATTGAAAAGTATGAGATTTTTCAAACATCTTATTTTCAGACAGTCATACTGAATCTGCAGGTGAGATTCAAAATTGAATGATGTCTATTTTATTGAGTTTAGATTCATGACTAACTTTCATATATGCATAAGGATATTCTCATTTTAACAATGTTTTTAAGTAGAAAAACTCTATAAACAAATATTCTTCAAAAGGGGCATCCATATAATGAAATCTTAGAGCTCCAAAGAGATAATGAATTAGAGCTGGATGTAGTAATATGGAAAAATAACCAAGTTAAACAAAGAGAATCAAGTTATAAAAGCATACATTTAAAACAACAGAGGACAGCAAGAGGCATATATATAGAGAGAAAGAAGTATATAAAATAAATGATAACATTTCTGAAAGACTATACAAAAACACAAGTAACTGTATTTCCCTGGGATGTGGGCATAGAGTCACAGGAAGGAGACACACTTTTCCACTTTATACCTCTTTATATATTGCATAATTTTTAAACATCATAAACATGTATTATATTTTGGTAACATATAAAAAACCTTTCAAGTCTTTAAAAAACCTGATTGTACCCACAGCATTCTATGAAACACTGGGTAACATTAATTCACAATCCTTTCCTGCCTTTTACTTAATGATTATTTAGTCAAAATTAGAAGGCTTCTGGGTTGTTTGCTTTCTCTGTCCCTCAAGATTAAGGAAAAAAGGTGAGAATTCAAGTTTTAAGTCTCACTGGTTAAACTATAATTTGGATAATATCTATTTAAGATTCCAGAGAACCAATTAAGAAATTAACCAATGAACATCTGAATCACCAATTAAAATATCTAGGATAACTTTTCCTGGTTACAAAAGCCTGAATCTTTAAACTCCATAGCCCTGTGAGTTCAACGACCCTAGATTTCAAAAATATAGTTAAGTATGTTGAATTTTCCTCTATTAGCATAAAATAAGCAAACATAGAGGCTATCGAGTTTGAAAGGAAATACATTTTTGGCAAGAGTCTTCACCAGAAAATAGCATCATAAATTCAAATCCTACAGAACTGATTCCAAAATCAGAACAGTTAAGAGCCGGCATAAGAGGATCCCTCTTCTGTCTACTCAGAATTTGCCAATTCAAAGGACTTAAAACGCTTTTGAACATTTGAGGCCCAGAAAATTTATAGTAGTAGGTTAGTGGCCACCTTGAGAGTACGAACACCCTTCAAACTACACAAAATTCAAGTTTCTAAAACACTGTGGTGGTCAAACACAACACAACTGCAGAGAAAATTCAGAGTAAATGCCATAAATGTGCAACCTCTACATTAGAACAATAATTGGACTTTTTAAACCAAGGTTTTCACAACACTTGGGGGTCTTTCCAGATTAAATACTTCAGTGTCCACTAGACTTCTAGAAGTAATTACTATGTTTAGTCATTCAGTCGTGTCCAATTCTTTGTGACCCCATGGACTGTGGATGGCCAGTCTCTATCCACGGGACTCTCTAGGCAAGAATGCTGGAATGGGTTGCCACGGCCCTCTCCAAGGGATCTTCCCAACCCAGGGATCAAACCCAGGTCTCCCACGTTGCAGGCAGATTCTTTACTGTCTGAGCTACCAGGAAAGCCCTAAGTAAACTAGTGTTCAAATGCTTACTGAATTAACAACACAAAAGGCTCTTCAAATACTACATACAATCATCTAATAACCAATAAATTTAATGAAATGGGTTGTGGAATTACCCATCTGTGCCCTGCTGGAGCTGGCCAGCAAAGTGAGACCAGTGTGTCTAACTCCAAGTTTAATTTAATTAACAGACTAATAGCTGAAATCAGCCATGGTGAGAGTATTAATATCACATATATCAGTAAGCACTACAGAACAGGACACTTTTTCATGAGAGAAAAGCATTCACCAGCACAGCATATGACCAGCACATCTTGGTCGTATATTCATTTGTTCATATATATCACATAAAATTTTTAATGAATGATATGTTTTAAAATATACATGGAAAAAGTTAACTACTAAATATAAACTCAATACAATAACACATTTTAGTAACAGCACCCTTTCAAAAGTAATTTTACTACTGTTTAGGGCACAGACTTAATAGTGGGAATGTTCACAAAATAGGAGTTATTGTGATACTTCAAATGTCTCTTTATTTTAAAACCTGACCCACTATTTACCCCTAAAGTTTACTTCTAAAGTTTAAATAAAACCCTAGAGAATAAACTACTAATTTCAGCAAATTATGAATGGAATCCAAATTAAAAATGATTTTTATCAGGTATATAGGATATAGAAAGAGATTCTCTTAGAATTTCATATGATTTTTTAAAAATCTGCTTACACATAAATGTGAGAGCATCTTAATCCAATAACAAAATACCTGCTCCCCAGAGAAAAAGCCCTGTCATTAGCCGAATGCCTTGCTTCTTTCATCCTTAGTATGAGCCCACTTTAAGGACCATATGAGATAATACATGAAAAGCATTTAGCAAGTCTCTGATACACTAAAAGAGCTTAATAAACCACACTCTGTAATACCGTCACTATTATTACTTTCAAGTCGTATCTTTAAAGAAATATATCTTTATAGGGTCCCGCAGAGATTAACTTTCTGATATAAATCTGAGACTGCAAGTGGAGGCCAAACATGAGGTGAGTCATTTTAAATGTGAGTTTGGAGCAGGAGCACAAACATACGAACAAAGAGGCCCAAGAAGCAAGGCACAGGCCGGCCTGAGGACAGCAGCATGTTTTACTGTATGCCAACCTCAGCAGCAAGAGGTGAATGACCATGTGTCATAAACTACCTTTTACAAAGTCACAATGTCTTCAAAAGAATTTTAAAACATTCTGTTTAAATGAGAAACAACAAGTGTTCTCTCTAAAAATGGACAAGGTATAAAAAACCACTGGGGGGAAAACCCAGAGCAAATTTCTTTCTTAAGACGTAAACACATTCCTTTAACTGTAGCTGACGTCTTGGAAAGTTAGAGAAATCCTATTTTCATTCCCCCAATATATATATGCACATACATATACAAAGTTAAAATTCTTTGTTAACTATAAACACAGGAGAGATAAGAAATTATTCTTCATTTTTGAACTTTCTTTAGCAAGGTGTAATTTTAAAATAGCTATCTGACACTCTCCCAAAAGAATACCACAATTTCAAAGTGGTCAAAAGAGTAAATAATTCTAAAACAATTACTAATATACAAGAGCCAGAACTTGGAATATTCCTTTTAAAAATGAGATATTCACCAATTTCATCATTACTGAAACACATTCACATAAAAATCAAAGGAAGAAAATCCAGAAAACAACATTTAAAAAGTTTGCCATTTCAACTGAAATTTAAATTTTTCTCATCAAGCCAACAAAAACACTCAGAAGTTCAGGGAGTAGTATATTTACACTACAACTAAACATCGTTGTCACAGAAAAATACAAATTTAAAGTGTTGTGCAGTGGTTCTCAAACCACTGTAGGCTGAGAAACCCCGAGGGTACCCCCCAAACCCAGAGTCAAAACTATTTTCAGCATACTAAAATGCTGTCTGTTTCTCTCGTGGTTTCACAAGTGCATGGTAGAGTTTTCCAGTGCCTACATACTATGTCACTTAAAAGAACTGCAATGTGGAAGTAGTATGAGAATCCCACTGCTTCTATTGGGCCAGATTTTTTACAAGATGTGCAAAATGTAAAACAATGGTCTTTTGTTTGTGGAAAACAGTTATTTGCCATCAAAAATGGTATTTATGTTAATGTGTAATGAGTTTATTATTGTTACGTTTAAATGAATAAATATGTTTTAAAACTATCTCAGTACTAATTTCTAATACAGCAAATACTGAGCAATACAAGCTACATAAACAAAAGCTTTTTGGAGATCTTCAATAACTAAAAAGAGTTAATAATCCTGAGGCCAAAATGTTTGGAAAGCAGCCAGTTAAGTTATTCTCTTCATTTTACCAATTTACAGGAACTGTACCAACCAGGATGTATGCTGGGAGCTGGGGCAACTCAGAAGTAAAGCAAGCACTGATGTGCTTCTTCAAATTTACAGAAAGAATTATTCTGCGGAAGCAAGTGACTACTTGATCTCTATCTTCACAAAAATAAGAGTAAAATATACCTTTAAAGTAATCAATAAAGCTTGTCACCCTAAAAGAAAATTTTCTTTCCTGAGCAAACACAAAAGGAGAGAATATGACTCAACCAGTAAGTCAGGAAACTGCGTCTTCATGTTGCTACCACTGAGTATTTTCTCCTCTTCACTGTTCAACACAGTTCTGATAGTCCATGTAAAACCAGAGGCAAAGCTGAATATGAAAGTGTGAGGATTCAAATCCACATTAAAGTTGGGTCACTTCTTACACTAAGCATTTTGATTTTACAGCATTCAAAGTCAACAAGAGTTTCCACTTAATTACAAACCTCAAGGTTTACCCAGAAAAAAATAGTCTTTAAAATTATTTTAATAACAACTGTTTAATTTACTTATTTCTTAGATGAAAAGCCTGGTAGGTTAACTGGGTAATGACTTTCAATGGTATAGCATAACTTGGTACAAGAGTTGATTGGGACCCAATACAATCTAAAACATAGGAATTTAAAGACATCTCTTAAGTATTCCCTCCATGAGGGGGCTGGAAGGTGACTCCAAAAATTTGGAGAAATTTCAAGTATACACCAACACACACCCAGACCTTTGCAGCATTCATTTAATTCTAAGAAAAGAGGCGTACTGCTCAGAAAGGGGGCAGAGACTTCCCAGTCTGATCAAAGTAGTTCAGACAACTATACATTCAGCTAGATATGCACTGGACAGCAATGCTTCAAGAAGTTTACAACTCAACAGAGATTTTAATATACTAAGAAAACAACTCCTATAGTCACCATTTGAAAAGGTATTCAGCACGAATAATGTTTGAGGAAACCGATGTTCACCTCTTTTAATACCAAAGCTTTAAAAACAATTTTAAGTATTGTAAAAAAACTTTTCAAACATGTATTACATATTTACATACGTAATTTCACCTTTTCTTGATGACACAGAGTCACAGTAATAGGCAATTTTCAGAAGATGGTGTATATAGTGATGCCCTCTAAACTGGGCTGGCTGTCCCTACCCTAACTAGTCTTGGACAGTGTATGCTTGTCATACATTCTATCTCCTTCATTTCAAGCCATAACTTCTGAACTGTTAATATGCCACGGTCTGGGAAATCTAATAATCAAAATTTCACATAAAAACATGAGCTCTAACATATGGACTTTGTGACTTCTGTGGGGTGCTCAAAGGCATTAAAAAAAAAAAACTATTACAAATTTTTCAGTTGTGTTCTGTTTTGATGAGATTGCCAGATTATCACTGGATGAATCAGGCATTATATAAATATTTAATTAAGTTCACCTGAATATTAACATAAAGATATAACTAAACATTAGTATCATTGCCTTTTTAAACAAAGTATTCTATAACTTTAAGGTAACATTGGGTTCCAGTTTCTTTCCCCTAGAAATGAACATAAACAAATGTCCTATTAAAGTCTGTTCAAAGAAAAAAAACTGAGGTGCAATCATGTCACAGTTAATGCATGTCTGCTTCCAATACATTCAAAGACAATATTAAAAAAAAAAATCAATAGTTAAAATAAGCCTTTTGCAGTCTGAGAATTCAAGATACTTAAAAAAATTTGTAAATACACATACATGCAAATTCTTCATATATACAAATTTTCACAAAATTAAGAAGTTGCAAGAAATTAGAAGGATTACAGTGAATCTAACAAGCTACATTATATGCTTTACCACTGACATATTCCTAAACATAGCAGTCATAGTAGTTTTAATAAATTTTCTACATGGCCTTTTTATAAAATTTGCTTTTAGACATAAAAGTTAGTCACTAGAAGTCTTCTGAAACTCTAATTTAAGAATTCAAGATGTTCTCAATTCACTACTGATATTTAAGGCCACTTTGGTAAAGGCATTGCAGCAAGAACACAAAACAATAGCATATTTTCTAGTATTTATTTTTTTCACCTGCAAACTGTTGCAAAACATGATCAGCTTTATTATGCAGACACGTATCCCTCTACATTTTTAAAGAATTTAGGCATGTATAAACAGAAGAGCTCTTCAGAAAGGAAAAATTCAAGAATGACTAAAACCTTCCAATTTTGACTTTGTTTAACTTTCCAGTAGCAATGGTTAAAGTGATTTTAGGTCATTCATTTCCAGATATAACACAGCACCTTAAAAGTGGCTGATCTATTTCCCCAGTAACATTTCTCACATAACAATGTGTTAAAGTTACAAATACTGATATGCACAAATAGCTAATTTCTAAGAAAAATATGTACAGTACTGCAGCATAATGAATGTGGTATCTGCAATAACTTAATATTAGCCAATTTTTAATATACATGATACCGCTACTTTATTATTATTTTTTTTTTTTTTGGCCAATTCACAGGTTAAAAGTTGTTACTGGAGCCCTCTGTTTCGCACATATTACCTGGTGTTTAATACACAATGCAGGCTTTTTAAAGACTTCTCTTGTGTTTAAAGCTAAGATCAGTGAAACAAGACAACAGTGCAAGAGGCGGAGAGATGTAATGTGACCATGTAAAAGTTCATTCCAGTAAAGTGTCTATATAAGGCTATAAGAAAGGATTGGTTGATGAGCTTCCTGTTGGAAATTGTCCTGTTGGTGCACCAGTCTAAAGGAAAACATAAGACAAAATAAACAGACAGACAAGAGTGTGTGGGAAAATAAGAAAATAATAATATTTTTTTAATTAATAGTATTTAGATTAAGTATTATTAAGTGAAGTCACTCAGTCATGTCTGAATCTTTGCAACCCCATGGACTGTAGCCTACCAGGCTCTTCCATCCATGGGATTTTCCAGGCAAGAGTAGTGGAGTGGGTTGCCACTGCCTTCTCCAATTTAGATTAGGGTTTTATAATTACTGGCAACCATATTTATTCATTCCTATTATTAAGGCAGGAGAAGGAGGCAACAAATGATGGGATGGTTGGATGGCATCACCGACTCAATGGACAGGAGTTTGAGCAAACTCCGAGAGACCATGAAGGTCAGGAAGCCTGACACGCTGCAGTCAGTGGGGTCACAAAGAGTCGGAACATGACTTAGTGACCGAACAACAATTACTATTATTAGCAACATACTGTAACACAACTATAGGTTACAAGGCACTGTGTTGTGTCTTTTATATCCATTACTTCACATAATTCTGTTAACAGATTCCAAGAAGGGATTGGTCCTAAAAAATACATTTACAACTCAAACCAAATGACTCCAGGATTCCTTTTTCACATTGGTCACTAAATCGGCAGCCTCTCATAAAGCAGAATTTGGTAAGAAAGCATACAAGTTTCATGTCTACAATAGTTTACTGTCAATGCTTTGCTTTCCAGCTGATTTAATGTGTTTTCTTAAATCAACAAAAGATTGTGCACAATGGCTTCCTCAATTCGTACAATCTTGTATCTGGGAGGAATCACATCCTGCTTTTCCCACTCTGAAAACAATGCAACGACTTACAAAGTGCTTAAAACTGCATCTCACTTACCATAAAAGGATTACTAGACACTCCAGCAGCTGCAACTTGACCAAAAGGGGTTACCACTGGCTTTGTTTGTCCAAATGCTGCAAAACCTGCACCTTGTTTAAAAAACAAAAACAAAAACAATTATAACCTATACCTTTGAGCAACAATCAAGGAGTTTCAGAAAAATCCCCACCAGAGCAACAATAATTTAAAAAATCAATGTTAACTCGTTGAGTCTCATTTTCTTCAAAGTAAGTTAAAAATTTCAGTGGCACGTCTTAAAGAGCTTACATCGACTCCCCAGAAATGGTTAATTCCAGTCTGTCCCAGCTATGTAAGTTGCTGACAAAGGATTTAATCAAAAGATGAGTTTGTTGACTATTTAACAGGGGATGCGATCCAGGGATTTCACACTTCAGCAAATGAACAGCCAAAAAACAAGCAAAATCCACCCAAAACAAAAAAGACTACAACAACAAAAACAGAAACAAAAACTGAAAACTTTCTCTAGTGAATCTTCCTGAAAACAAGTAACAAACTCGAACTAGAATACAGTTACCTTTAGTCTATGTCATCACCACCACAAACAAACAACAAAATATATACAATAAATGGAACAAAATCAACAGTTCTCCAATGCAAAGCAAACACTCTAGGTCTATAAAGCTTCCTTTTAGAATCAATAAGCATATTATAACACAGAACATACAAAAAAGATACTGGAGATCCTGAGAAAGAAGAGGTAACTCTTTAATCTCAGATTACTCCCAAATCTGTAATCTGGTCATAAAAACTTACTAAATCACTCAATTTTCTGTGGCCTAACTCACCAAAGGCTTTTATATCTGTGTAATAAACACTCACTAGATAACACTAGAGCATTCTTTAGATAAATCTTTTTGTCCAAACATTCAAATTATGATAAATAAAGGATACATGCGATGAACTTGGCACCAGCCAAATGTTAGCTCTTACCATTGGGCTGTTGAGAAAAAGCTGTCTGTTGAGGAAAAGCTGCTTGGGCTGGGAAGGCTGGCTGCTGGAAGCTGCCGCTAAAGCTGGTGGGAAGACTATAGGGAGCGGGAGTCCCGAAGCCCGCAGGCATGCTCATGGATGCAGTGCCAAAGGTCGCCGCTGGTGGGAGAAGGAAAGGCTGATCACTTACAAAGAAAAAAGGAGGTTGTCTATACTCATACTCAGCAATGTAAAATAGACATCATTTACCTTAAAAACAGAAAGATGTATTTTAAATCCCCAAACTCCAACAAACTTAATAGCAAGTTTTAGTGCCATATAGTTTAATGTAAGCTATAAAGCTAGCATTTGAAATCGTAAGTAAACCTCTCAAAGTAATTATATAAATTTGAGTCTAAATAGCAGTCTACTTTTAAAGTCCATCATCATGCAATTCACATGTATACTAGTAAATACATTTTAAGTTTTACTTTGTTATACAGAGTAAAATAGTGAAACATTTATATCTAGTGAACTGTCTGCTATAATGTAGTATATGTATTCCTGGAAAAACCTCTGCAAAATAGTTCACTTAAAAATAAAACTTACAAGAGAAATAGGGTCTGCGGCAGGCCACTCAAAACCTATGCAGCTTTGTAACCATAGTCAAAAAATGGATGGGGGATAATCCTAATAAAAACATTAACACAATTAAACTATATGCACTCCCATTCCTTTTTTGAAAAGTATAAATAAACGAAGATTTCTTTGCATAAGAGGTATAAAGAAGATAATATTAGGACCAAAGAGTTATAGAAACTGGGGCCAAGTACACAAAAACTGAACAGAAAGTGAAACAGGCATTCTTAAAAGAGGCAAAAAATGTAGGGATTAATGACACTGTACCCAATAACTACCATGGCCTGCCATATCTAGTCACTATAACTTCATGGAATGAAGCACTCATTCACAGGCTGGGGAAATCTGTGTGTGAACTACAGCTATATATATATATATATATACATATACATATATATATATATACACACACACATATGGTATGCTGCCATCACCCCTCCACTTACAATGAGTCATGAATTCACATTATTATATTATTCATATAAAAACACACATAGTAACAGAACGATATATTACTTTTTGCTAATGATTCAAAACAGAACCTTTCAACAATATGTTCTAGGAAAGAAGAGCCAACAGTGTTGCTTTTAATACAGAACACTAGCAATTACATAGTGAAGCATTTTCAGCATATTATCCAACAACATAATTCATTGCATTTTCTGATTCTAAGAAAAAAAATTACCAACTTGAATGCTGACTTAAGGCACTGAAATTAACACTACAAGTGCTATATAGAATTATCTTTAATTAAAAAATTAAAAATCTGTTATGGATGTTGCTCAAAGTAATTCTCATAATCCTAATATTTCTAACAGTGCAATTCTCCTCAGTGAACCTAATTAGATCATAAAATTTTAAACATTACTTTTTATTATTCATAAGAAAAAGGAAACTAAGCCACTGGGAAGCAAGTGAATTAAAGAATAATAAGCACACTGCAAGGGAAACAGAAGGGTTTCAGAACAGACAACAATACACTGACATAACTTTGACAGCTCACTTTTTAAGAAAGCAGTATAAAGCAAAAGTTGGCTACAGTTAAGCAAAGCCAAACTCCATGGAATAATGTGGTAAAATGGTTTGGTACATAGAAAAGGTGTGTCACTCAAAGTACTATGAATTCAAACTTAAGAAAAATAATCAAAAAAGCTATTAACATTCTAATGTGACCATGGAGGTAAGCAATATGCTTTTCAATATTAAAACAAATTACCACAGGAGATTTTCATGTAACTTTAAAATATAAGTTATTCCCAATGCCACACATCCATGCCCACTCCATTTTAAAACATGGAAAAAACTTAACTTCACATGCAGGGATCCAGAACACTAGCAGAAGCTTCCACAAGCAGGTAGACAAATTGCCACAAACCTAGATATTAGCTGTGGCCACCTACCAAAATGAGCGTGAGGAAACACTTGAGAATGCATTGCTCCAGAAAGGCCTTATGGAAAGCCATAAAGAGACCAATGTCAATTAACTTATGAGTAACTATTGTCAAAATAAAAGTAAATTTGTTTCATTAAAAAATTCTAAAATTAGAATACACTTACAAAGGAGATAGCATAAGAATACATAAATAAAAATGCACCCACAGAATCTATACTTCAACTATATTCATGATACTAGTATTTACAGTATTTGAAACAAAGAGATTAGAATAATACCAGAAAAACAAATATCAAACAAAGAAACATTTAGGAAATACAGCTTTTAAGTAAACACTAACACTTTTTTTTTCACGTGAAGATGCAACAATATACATAAAATGATTTTCTAGGCCTCAGCAGTTACACCCAAAAATGCTATTGAGAGAATCATCTAAAACGATCTAGTATCTACCTTTTAGCATTTAAAAAGTCAAATCTCAGAAAAAGCACCTGAATAATGTTTATTTTCAACTCCATATATTAACTAGAAACTAGTAAAGATAACTCAAGGGAACAAATTATTCAGGGAAAATTAGTCAGTGGACTCCATTAGAAAGGTGAGCAGCACTTTCAATTTAAAATATGATGGCTAAAAAGAGAGAGAAAAGAGAAATTCATCCCATGCAGATCTTAACCTGCATGACTGAGGTCAGACAGGTTACACGTAAAGAAAAGTACTCAACAGAAATCAAATTTAGGTTAAGTACTAGAACCACTGTTTGAACTATCCGGAGTAGGACTGTTTCTAATACATGTCCACACATATTAAAGAAGCATACTTAACTAACTAAATTTGGGGGAAAACAACAACTGAGACGTGAAAGTGGTTCTGAGTCTTGGTTCTGTTGTTTTCTAATTACAGGACACCACAACTTCTTTAAGCCTCAGTTTCCTCCTTTGAAAACAAGGGATGGAGAGGCAGATACAGTAATACCTAATTTACAAAGCTGCTGTGATTAAAAGTACTACAGGGTAAATATTCAATGAATCTGTTCTTTTTTCTAACTTAAAAGATGCTGTTTATAGCTTCTTATAAATTCAACAAAAGGTTGACTGAGGTAGAAGGGTTCTGTGATAAACAAGCTTGGTCACTTTATGTTTAGCTCCTTTTCTAGAGCATGTTACAAGCTCTGAGAAATCATGCATTAATAATACTGGTTCAATTTTGTGTTATTAACTCAGCACTTCCCATATGCTTTTGGGCACAGAACCCCTTCCCACGAAGCACTGTGGTAACATCACCTCAGGAGACATGTTCTATATAATACGCTTTGGCAAAACCTGACTTTTAGTCAACACTGATTGTTAACTAGTATTAACTACAATACTAACACTGATGCCTAGTCCTGGGCTGCTATCAAAATATTTTAGACTTGTTTTTAACAAGCTTTTTGAGATATAATTCATATATCATACAATTTGTCAACTTAAAGGGTAAAATTCAGTGTTTTGTTCTTTTTTAAAAACACATTCACCACGTGTACAACTATCATCACAATTTAATTTTAGAACATTTTCACATCCCCCTCACTAAAAGAAATTCCACACCTATCAGCTCTTCATTTTGCCCCATCTCTTTTCTGTCTCTATAGGTTTGTCCATTCTGGACAGGTTATAAATAGAATCACACATTATATGACATTTTGTGACTAGCATCCTTTATTTTCCCCTCTGTTTTCTAGTCATCCATGCTGTACCATATATCAGTACATATCATTCCTTTTCACTTTTTATTATCAAAAAAACTCCACTGTACAGCTATACACATTTGCTTTATCCATTCATCAGTGGATGGTCACCTGGGATGTTTCCATGTTCAGTTGTGTCCAACTCTTTTGAGACCCCCATGAACTGGAGCCTGCTAGGCTTCTCTGTCCATGGGATTTCCCAGACAAGAATACTGGAGTGGGTTGCCATTTCCAATTCCAGGGGATCTTCCTGACCCAGGGATCAAATCCGCGTCTCCTGTACTGCAGGCGGATTACCACTGAGCCACCACCTCAGCTGAGCCAAGATTGTTTCCACCTTTGACTACTAGGAATAATGCTGCTGTAAATACCTGTATACAAGTTCTTGTGTGGACATATATTTCATTTACTTTCCTATAAGTGAAATGAGTGGAACCAGTGGAAATAGTGCTGATTTAGAAGCACTCTGGGACTAACGCTGCTGCTGCTAAGTCGCTTCAGTCGTGTCCAACTCTGTGCGACCCCACAGACGGCAGCCCACCAGGCTCCCATGTCCCTGGGATTCTCCAGGCAAGAACACTGGAGTGGGTTGCCACTTCCTTCTCCAATGCATGAAAGTGAAACTGAAGTCACTCAGTCATGTCCGACTCTTAGCGACCCCATGGACTGCAGCCCACCAGGCTCCTCTGACCGTGGGGTTTTCCAGGCAGAGTACTAGAGTGGGGTGCCACTGACTAGTCATTGGTTAATCAGGTAAATCCATCTAATTGGTCTCCACCTAAGTAATAAAATGACGATGCTTGGCTATATATCACTATGATTCTTTTGGTTCTACATTTATACAAGTTTATTTCTTGGCTGGGGGGGTGGGGTGGCGCGGGGAGACACAGGACACTTAAAATCATTCATTCATTCATTCAATGAATATCAGAAAATAAAGGGTACTCACTCAGGAGCAAAGGAGAGATTTAAGAGTTTTAAGAGAAATGTCCTAACAACTGAAAACTATAAAATTATATTAACTTTATTAATTAAAGGGTTCAAGGGCTCTAGAAAAATAGAATGCTAAATATTATAGAATCCTAAAAAAAAGTCTTAGGCCACATTGGCCAGTCTTTTGAAGGTTTCTATATAATGTGGTAAAAGAAGGCCCCAAAGCTATTAAATGCAGGAAAAAAAATTATTATTAAAATGTGCATTTTAAGAATGAAATGTATCAGTAAAACTTTATAAATAGTTTGCATAGAACTATTATTTAATACCTCTTTCAAAAGCTACCTCAAATGGATTTAACAATACTAATATGAACTAATATTAAGTTTGATGATATAAAACACAGAAAGTACTTAAGCATAGTGTATTTGTCTAAGTGTTGTTTATATTTCAGCTTCAACAGAAACATATTACATAGGTAACATTTACTTTGACTCAGTCAATTCAATAAGATGATAAATCAAAATGGTTTACAACAGAAAAGATATTTTACCTTGAAATAAAAATTTGTGGACATACTAGATTCACCTTTCAATAAAGGTCTAATATTTGCTTAGACTAATATTAAAACTACTTTATATTATCTGAACAAGCTTTGTGAGATATAATTTGTACACTTTACATTATTTCACATCTTATATAGAACCTTAACTTTAAGGACTTTTGTACTCTAAATAACAGTGGGGGTGGGGGTGATAATCCTTAACTCTAATAACAGAACCAGTCTGGAGGTACAATCACCAAAAAAAAAAAATAACAGGAATGATTTACCAAGCATATGGGCTTCCCAAGTGGCACTAGTGGTAAAGAACCTGCCTGCCAATGCAAGAGATGGAAGAAAAGCGGCTTCAATTCCTGGGTTGGGAAGATCCCTTGGAAGAGGCCATGACAACTATAGTATTCTTGCCTGGAGAATCCCATTGACAGAGGAGCCTGGCAGGCTACAGTCCATAGGGTCAAAAAGAGGCAGACACAATTGAGTGACTAAACACACACACACACCCCAACTCTATACAATAATGCAAAGACGATACAAGGTGATCTGCATCATCTAATTCTCACAATATCCCTGACAGAGAATACTGTTCACATTCTACAGAAAAAGACAATAAAGCTCAGAGGAGTTAGATCAACACGATCTTGGTCAAGGTATAATATGTTTCCATCCTTCAGTTTAAATGGGGTTAAATAGCTTTAAACATCTCAACAGTTATTATTATTACTGCAAATAATGTATTTTCCTATCACTTTTTCTCCATTCATTAAAAAAATAATATACAGAAAGCATTTTTAGGATTACCTAGTAAGTAAATACTAAACCAGGATTTGAACACAAATCTGGCTGTATCCAAAACATATGCAGTTAACTTCCCTGAGCCTCAGTCATCTCAGCTGTTAAGAGTGATTAAAACATCTGATGAGAGTTAAGAGGACTAAATGAGACAATGTACAAAATACCATGTCATGAGACATTTTAAAAATTCATTCCATGAAGTCAAAATACTATGCTCAGAAACAGAAATATTATATATATATCAGTGATGAATAGTATATTTTGTCCAAAACACAACAGAAATCTGAAATAATCACTGATTATGTTTAAGCATAGTGTATTTATGTTTTTGAATGAAAATAAATCATTAAAAATTATGTGCAAAATTCAAATACTTATACAACATGTATTCCGTGAGATAGCAACAGATTATGAAGACATTATATGAAAATGGAAGTTATGGTTCAAACTTCCAATATTACAGTTCTCAACCTTGCCAATAACAAAAAGATGTGCTAGCAATTAGTAATTCTTAATGGTGCAAATTTATTGTGATGTTATAAGCACCTTACTCTCTCAAAATATCACATCAACATATGCTGTAAGTCAAGTTTAAGGCTTTAGTTCTAAAGTTATCTAAATCTAAAAACCGACAAATTCAGCTTAATGGGTACTGGGTCATACCACATGCACCTGCCAACATTCCAAGGTACTGGCAAGTATCTCTGGTGTTCAGGGTAATAAGACAAAAATCAAAGAGGCAAAAATATAAGAAATACGTGGCTAGCTTACAATATGAATCAAAAAGAAAAAGGGGGGGGATAAAGAGGATTTTTAAAAAAAATTATAAAAAGAGAAAATATTCAAATTATTATATCCCAAATTAAACCAGTTTCAACAACCCCCCCAAAAAATGTTAACCCTAAAAGAGATACACACTGGAAAAATCTCTCATTATCAAGATCTCATGTATCAATAGTAAAATCCATCCATTCCTTGCAATCCCAAGCAAAGGAAAAAAAACTGACATTTTTTCAACTGAGTTATAATCAATAATTGTGAAACCTGATCAACAAATAAGTCAGAATTATAATGTTCAAGTACCACCTCTGTCATGAACCGGCAGTGTGGAGTTAAGGCTTTAACTCTCATCTCTATGCTTGATTCCACACCCCAAAAATGAAACCTTTCAGTGGTGGGTGCTAGGTAACTTCCATGGTCCATTTTCAACTATTAGGTTCTAGGATTCTATAAACTTTCAGCTAGCATATGTTTACATAGACGAAACTAATCCACTTCACAGTCAATTCATTAAGAAAGGAACCTTATTTTCTAATGTTCTTCACATAGTGTCTTTGCAGTATGTACCTTTCCCAAAGTTTACTGTTCTGTAATTTACATTTCTTACCTGTTGCTCCTCTGGCATTGGTCTGAAATGGATTTGTAGAAGATGCCACAGAAGGACCAGCAGCAGCAACAAATGGATTTGTGGAAGGTGTAGCTTTAAAAAATTATAAGATACACTATAAAATCCTAATGCATTTGTATTCAATTACTTAAAATATTTGTTCATATATTTATGAAGATAGAAAATTAGAGCTTTCTGATAATAAACTGGTGCTTTGATCGTCTTCTGGTATCCCTAAGAAAATGCAATACAATATATACATATTATTTGGACTCATATAAAAACCAACACATATACCAGAAACACATACCTCCAAATGGAGCAGGAACACTTGAAGACGCAGGCTGTGTCTGTGCAGAAGCACCCACTGGCACCGTTCCAAAAACATTACTGAAAACAAGTATTGAAAGAATTCATATTTTGAAAGGGGGAAAAGAGCAAAGGTAAACTAACAACAGGGTTGCCATAAAATATGGAAAAAATAATACTGAACATATCATGTATCACATCAGCTCTCAAACTTTTAAGTCTTAGAATTCATTTACATTGTAAAAAATGAGAACCCCGAAAAGCTTCAAGATGCTATATCTACCAATATATAGTACATCAATTAAAACAGAAATTAAAGAATTTTTAATTCATTTGAAAATAACAATAAAGCCATTCATATCTGATACTTTTACAAATCTCTTTAATGGCTGGCTTAATAGATGATCAATCTGTTGTGATATGTTGTTTAGCTTGGTGCATATGAAGAAAAAACTGGCCTCATGTGGCATCACGGTTGAACAAAACAGAATTTTAACACCTTTTCCAGATAACTATGTATATCTTGCTTGATATCATTCCAAAAACAACAGTTACAGTTTCCTAAAGGTTAGCTGCAATATGGTCCAACTCTCATATCTGTATAGGAGGAGAGGGAAGGACAGAGGATGAGATGGTTGGATGGTATCATCAATGAAAAGGACATGAGTTTGAGCAAACTCCTGGAGACGGTGAAGGACATGGAAGCCTGGCATGCTGCAGTTCATGCGGTTTCAAAGTTGGACACAACTTTGCAACTCGACAACAGCTGTGATATGGAATCTGAAACCCTACCAATGAACTCTGATGCACTCTCTTAAAGTAACATCCAGTAGTCTATCTTGCACTTTAAATGAATCTTTTACTACTTTTGTATCATTCAGAAAATACTTGACGCCAATCTTTAAAATGTCAATATATTTCCTTATGCAAAATAAAAAAACAACCATTAATATCACCATCCATGTCATCAGAAAAGCAATAGGAAGCTTAATATTAAGCTCATGGTGACTAATAAATTCTCCGAAATTCTACTTAGTTGCTTGAGACTGTGTATTTTAGCCATTGTTTTCCCTAAAGTGACAGACTTAAAAATTTTATTTTTGAGAAAATGTCTAACAAATATCCAAATCTCAATAACCATGGTTTGTTTAGAAATCATACGTTCAAGAAAAAAATGGTGTTCCATAAAACAAGTAGCTGGTTCATTCCACAACTCAAAAAACCACATAAGTTGATTTTCCTCAAGAGAGCTTTATACTTCAGTATACGGCAGAACTACTCGATGCATACCATACTTCAATACACAGAAAATTAAGACATGTTTCAGGGTCTAGACTTAATAAAATCAAATTCCTTTACACTGCTTCATCAAGCATATTCATAATAAAAACTGAATCAAAAATATTCCTAAGTAAAACTGAATGTGTGGTAGCAAGGAATGACTATTAGATGACTGCTTGTACAGCTTGGCACTGGAGCCATAATTCAATGCTAAGTCACCATCAAGTCTTACATCTATTAAGAGTCTATACCATCAATACAAATGTCAATTAATGAAAACAAAAACAACCACTCAGAATTATTATGAATTTAGTTTTAACCTCACAGACCTTTGGAATGGGTCTTAGGTACTTCAAATATCCCATGTGTTAGACTCTGGGGACCACTTATTATGAGTATAATGTAATATCAATAAACCATTTCATTACATATACCTGTGTTTCCAGACTTTATGGCCACCTTGCTATAGTTCACTATTTTATATGTCTAATGTAGTCAATATTAGTAAAGCAAAAATACAGAAACACTCTGAATTTTATTCTTTGGATTCAATTTTTTCCATCTGCCATACAGAAAATTTGTTACTGGAGAATAAGCCCAACTAACTAGTGTTGCAATCCTATCATTTTTTTCTGGAAAAGGTGCTAAAAGGAAAAAAAAAGTTACTCGGATAAAAGAGACAATCTATAGGAATGGAAAATCAAGGGTAAGACACTGTACAGATAAGTCACCTATACTTCTGGGTCTGCTTCCTTGACCCAAAAAGAAGTCAAAAAACTAGAAGAGTTTTTAAAGATTAAATGTTTTTAAAATGTGGTAGACTCTCTTCTGCCAAGAATTCCTTACACCATACATATACAAACACTGTAACAGATACATCTATTTATAAATACCAGTATGACAGAAAAGATACAGGACTAATCTTGGGTTCTGGTGCAAATCTTTCTAAAACTTTACTTACAACTCAGGCTACAACATGTTACTTTTAGTGTTTAATCTTCATGACTAAGAACTGTACCTTAAAAGTAAGTAATTCTGTAAACAGATTCTCTGAGTATAATTAAATTTGTATTTAACAATTTAACACATCCATTTCAAGATGCGTATATACTCTAAATTACATTTCAGCATTCAAGGAGAAAAAGTACTTTTGATTAAATAAAAAATATAAAACCATGGTAAATCCCCTATGGTAATTACTCAAGGAGTATATTTTAATTAAAAAATGTAAACTCGTAACTTTCTTCAAACTTAGGAAAATATTCAAGAATCTTTTAAATTAAGCCCAAATAGTGATTACTTAACAACATTATTATTCAAAGTTGTAAAAAAGTTTCAAATATAAAACACAAGACAATGACAAGCTACCTGCTAGCATTACTTGTGGAAGTATATGCGTTACTGGAGGTGGCAGCAGAGCTGAAAACACTGTCCAGTTCTGCCAGGGCTGCATACTTGTCTGAAGATGCACTTGACTGGCTGGGAACTGAAACCACAGAACCCACAGGAGCTTTACCTGTGCTCCCAAAACCACTACCCTGATCACCACCTATGAACAAACAGAAACAAACTAAATCAAAGATTTTAACTTACGCTTATCCTTTTAACTTACCAACAGCATTTGCCATGATGTGTGAATTTAAAACTGATTTGGAGCTTAGCAAATAAATGGACATGATTCTAGAGTCTTACCTAATAAATAAATACTCCAGAAAATACTGGAGAAGTTTAGCGCTATATATTCCACTCTGATAAAAATAAAATACTCTGTCTGAAATAAAAACTAAGACCCGGTACCAATGACATGTCTAGGTTACATATAAGAGGAAAATTCTCAAAGTGCTACATTAAATCTGCAAGATAGGGACAACTCAATCAAGTGCACATATATACTCATCTAATGCTGGACCTATGTGAACTCAATCTATTAATAATATCATCTTCCCAGGGTTGTTTACAAAAAAATTAAGAGATAGTAATAAGATAAGTTAAGAGTAATAAGATAAGTAATAAGTAACACTTACTATGCGCCAGACACTGTTCTAAATACCTCTCATGCAGTAACACATACGACACAACTTTTTAAGTCGAATGCTGTTTCTATTGCTCTTGGTGGGGAGATGAGAAATCATGCTCAGAGATCAGAATCCAGTCTGAAAGCAGATCCCAGCTGTTCTCCTTACTACACTATGCACTTTGAGAGGCAAAAATACTAGCCTTACAACCATAATTGGGTATAAAAATACACTGCAAACAGGCTTTATTTCTTTTTAAATAAATACTAAAATAGTCATAGAAAATAGTTCAAAATTAATACATCATAGAAACCACCAAATAATCCTCTAGTCATCTCTTGGCCCTTTTGGCCTTTAGAACAATAAAGCATGCTAAGACAAAATTAAATTTTTGTCAATTATTTTCTTTTAAATTTAGAAGTTTACAAACTAGTTTCTAGGCTTTCTACCGTGTGGTTATTTCAGATCCAAAAAGTGCTAAATAGTCACAAAAATTTGGTGTAGATAAAACCTATACACAATGAAGAAAAGCATCCTCAGAATTTAATAAATAGAACCAAATGCAGAAGACTGCTTAATACACAAATTTGTATTCTTTTCTTTAAAGCTTGATACCTTGCCCAGCACTGAAGATATTGTCTAAATTAGCAAGTGCCGCATATTTGTCTGTTGTCTGTAGACCAGCTTTGTTCGCTGAAACTTTACTAACAGCTGAAGCTGTTTGATGACTCTGGGAAGTATTGAAGGTTCCAAAATCAGCACTGGAGGATTTGGGGAAGTTATCAAAATGAGCAAAATTAGCATTTACTGATCCAGCACTTCCACCTGTAATAGAATAGACAGAAAACTTGAAACCGCTAGACTTTCCCAATATCCTTTGATAGATTATATGATCATTTCTTCTTAAACTAAGTTTCCTATAAGCAATCCTAAAATCTTAAAAGTAAGAACTGGCAAATGGCATTCAACTTAAATCATCTACACATGACTATTCACAGTCTGCAAAACTAGATTTTCAAAGGTCCTGACAACATACAGGGCAACAAGTTCCTATGATGTAATTGTGTAATTACCTATCCCGGAATGAACAAAATAATTCACAGGAGAGTCTCCATGCTACTCAGTTTTATTGTACTTGAAGAGCTACTACTCAATTCCACATAATAATTTAATGTACACACAACGCTACAATGTCTTCAGTAAAATTATGCTAACATATATTTCAAGGAAAAAATAAGAGCACTTAATATATAAATAATATAAATATTATATCAATTTTATCCTACTAAGATTTTAAAGACTGTTCTATATTCTAGAATCTTCCCTAACATACTACCAAAATACTAAAAACCAGTTATATATTCATTCTATGCTTCTGATGCAATACTTTTGATGTTTGTTCTTTATACCTACACATTAGTTTCAGCAATCAAGATAGCAGATATAGATACATGTATATACAGTTATAGATTAAACTGAGAGCAACACGCACTTAAAAGTATTTCAGAAACAGAAAGATTATACCCTATTAAAAAAAAAAAAACACTTTCCATCAATCAGTTTTTTATACATTCTAAAATAAATACATGTCTTACAGAAATTAAACTCTGTTTTTGATTAAAACTAAATAATGTCTGTATTTAAAAGACTGTGATCTGTTACAAGGAACTGGTAAACAAAGCATATACTAAGTTTTTAAAATCTGTATGAAGAAAGTTATTTCAAATTAATAAAAACAATTATTAAAGCAACTGTTACTGTACACTATTGTGTTCTCCGAGTTTAGCAATAGTGAGGAGAGTAAAAGTGCGAATTTATGGAGAATTATCATGAAAGGATGATTAAAATTCTATAACTGAAAAACCTATAAAATATACCATCAAACATACAAATTAGTAAAAGATGCCTACTTGACAACAGAACTTACTGTTGGAAGCCTGGAGAGGAAAAGCTGAAGTAAATTCACCAAAACTGCAGCTAGATGAAAGCATTCTAAATGCTGGACAGCCAGAAATTATGTAAATGATGAAATTTAAAGAAAAAAAAAAGAAAGTTGAAAGAAAAGGCTTTAAGACAATACAGAGTTAAAAGTTGAAAGAAAAGCAATCAGCCAAAGATCCAAACAAAGGTTCAATGAGTTTCTGAAAATAATACAGTTTATGGGTAAGTATTCAATGTTTAAAGGCCAATTCCTACACAGAAAACTTTTTGAAGTTTATCAAAGTGATTATTAAATAATCTACTCAACCAATTATTTTCTGAAGCTTGTTGCCCTGAAAATTACTTAATTTTTAGTTTTATGGAAATAATTAACTAGCTTCTTTTATTTAGAGCCTAAATTAAATCAAAACGTATTTTGTGAACCTAAAAAACTATTACTACTTCAATGTCTCCATGCGTAAGAAATTTAAGAAAGATTCATGTGCAGGAAAAGGAGAACAGATATGAATTAGACAAAACACTAGTGTCCAGAAAAACAAATAAAGAAAAATAAAGATTTCAGGTTTCCCCAGAGCTTTGTAAAACAGAACTATTTTAAAACCAGATAATCACAAAATTTAAGTTTAGAATAATTTTCCAAAACTATATCTACAGAGTTGTATTCTATTTTTTAAAGTAAACATTTAATCATAATGCTGGAGAGGCTCTACCTGTAGTTTGGGGGTGAAAAGAAGAGTGACTTGCTGTGGGGAAACCTCCAAAATTACTCGAACCACTAGACTGTCCAAATGCATCAAAGTCTGCAAAATCTGCATTTGCAGAATTCTGAGCTGTAAATGGTAAGGAATAATACATGTTAATGAATATGAAAACTATAAATAAAAAATATGATAAATGAGTTTAAGAATTTTATGAAAGTTTCCATGTTTCATAACTTAAAGAAAATTCATTTAGAAATCAGATTTTAAGTTCTACAAATGTTTATTTCACCCAACCGGAAGCAATTCATCAAAGGGCATCCAGTACAATGATAAATTTGTACACAAATAGCCTTCGAGTGGCATCACGAATAGTACTATAAAGTGACTCTATTAAAGGAATCTCTGAATTAACAGCACTAAACACAAGTTTCAGTAAAGCAGAGAGATGTGGGATACAGGATACATTTGGAAAATTGAGATTTAAAATGGTGATTCACCAGTTACATGAATCATATGAAAATGGCTTGATTACATTAAAAATATTTCTTTTTAAGCTTGCAACTATGTTACATCATAGCATACTTTAAAAAAAGCAAGTATACAAAAAGTTGGACATGATCATCAAATAAACTGAAGAAACTCATATTTTATTAGGAGCTTGTCATTTTAAAACACAGATTAACTTAAGAAACAATAAAAACTAGTAAAAATTATACCATAAATACACCTCAAACCTACTGAAAAAGACCAACTGGCATTTCCCAACTGGTAACCAATCTAACAGCAAAGTCCTAGGCTTCTATAAAGTTAATATGTAAGGTAAAACAAAAGATTTTTTTAAAGGCCAAAACAGATGCTGGATAAGATTTTTACAGAGGATAAGATAAGAATAAGAAGAGGTTGATATGCAGGAAAGTGAATGCTAAATGGTAAGAATGAAAAGGATGTCCAACAAAGTGAGTGAGCCACTTTAAATTCCTTGGCAGGCAACTCTATTTCTGGGCAGTTTTTGTAAAACTACTACAAATGAGCATACAGCTAATTCTAATAGCTAAACAATGTATTTTTTATAATAATGAAAAATTAGAAACTCAAATGACCAGTAATTAGGGATTACTTAAAGAACATCACACGATGGAATATAATGTAGCCATTAAGAAATATACCATGTAAAGACTATTTAGCTTTATACAAAAATACTTATAGCAAAGTAAACAAGATAAATAGGTTAATAAATTCCAGATATATCTTCATGCGGTAGCTTCGTTAAACATGGTATCATGTGCATACACAATCTGCGTTTTAGTTAAATGGAAGTAGTGAGATTTCAGGTAGGCATCATGTCCCGAGCTTGCCTTTTTCAGCCAGTCTGTACTCTACTTGGGCTTCCCTGGTGGCTCAGAGGTAACAAGCCAAAAGAAGTCACTAAGCAAAAAAATTGTCCGTTAACAAAGTAAAACATTTTCTAGGAAGAAAATCAGCAAAACTTACAGCATCTCCTGTAATTGCTCTTTTTTAATCTAACTGGGTATGATAATGAGCAGGGGAAGATGTACATAAAGAAGATCAGACCCCCTTTTCCTAAACACCTGTGCCAACCTACCACTTCTGACATGTGGAGTGCTATCCCACTTTGCTTTTGAAAACAATCTGAAAACTAATTGTCTTGGCCCTCAAATACCACACAGAAGTACCTAAATTAAAAGGCTGCTTACTGCTTAACAACACAAATTCTGTATTTTCTTGACTTCCTACATTATTTTGTCTGTTTTTACTTAATAAGATAAAATTCAACTTTACAGGCTGAAATTTTACTTTCCCCAAAATACATATAATAGAAGAAATACTAATAGATTAAAAAATGTTTAAATTAATTTCTCAAAAAATATTTTGAAACATAGTATCTATACCAGTTTAAATTATATATAAGGTTAAACACAGTTTACTGGCACATTGCTGACAACACCATAAGTGCAGTTTAATGAAAAGGGAATCTAAGAGTCAGACAACTCCATCTTAACATAAGAAACTGTAAACCCTTGGATTAGTCCGTCATTGTTCTGGCTCTACCAGTATTCTTACTAACAATATGAGAAGATTCATTAGATGGCCTCTACTAATAAAACCAACACTATGATTCTACAACTTATAAAAAAATAGGAATAATTTATCAGCTTTAAAATGCTAATCCAAAGAAAATTCTAAAAGACAAAGTAAGTTTATTAAGGCGAACAGATAATACAACTGTAAACCAAATGAAAAGAGAGCATGATATACGAAGTTCTCAAATTCAGAGTAGATTATATTCCAAAAGGCAAGTTTCCAAGTTTTTGGAACCCTTAGCTGTACGATTGAGAACAACAAATGAAATACATCTGTCCCTTGTAGAAACAGGAATGGGTCCCTAAGCTAGTCTGTGGCTTACAACCTCAAATATATATGACTATGTAGTCTATAATAATATATACTGAACATTTAACTTATATTTAGAACATCATACAGGAAAAACTTACATTTAACATGTTTTAAACGTAAGGAAAAAAAATTAGTTCACTGCAATCCATTTTGCTAATCAAGTCTATTTTATCATATCTATAATTTTCCAACCAGAGCACCAAACAAACTAATCAGATACCTATTCATTACAACAAAACAGGATTTTGTAATACTTCTATTCATTCTTATTTATAGATACTGAATCCACTCACTGTTTTCAACAACTTTTTACAGTACATTTTGAAAATTATAAGCGTTATGGAATGAAATCTGATAAACACAACTTTGGAATTAAACACTAATAATACAATAAACAAAAACTACTATCTAGAACCTCAAACAACTTCTACACAAAGAAATCCAGACTAAAAAGAATGTGACAAAATAGTAAAGAATGCTTTTTATATAATCTTATTCAAAAAGTACAAAACAGTTATTAACTCAGTTTAGAATTTAAGGTACTAAGTCAATGAGCCTGAATCTTGCCCAGAGCTGTCTTTACACTTCAGTGAGCAATAGATACTCATGTAAAAGGAAAAAAAAAAAAAATGTAGAGACCAGAGGATAGCAGCCAGTAACTCTCATCAAATCCAGATAACAGACTTCATTCCATCTATACAATATTTTAGATTATTTTCATCAATTCCTAACATTTAAAGAGAGTATTTCAACAAGATTTCTTGCCTCTCTTAAAATAATCAATATATTAGGAACCCTGAGCCCGCATTTCCATGTGGCAACAGGAAATCACAGAACATCCGCCTCTGAAAGGGGCACTGTGGTCCCTTCCACAGTGCATTACACCACTCATCTGTGTTAACTGGGTGGCAAGGCGATTGAGTTTGACATCCCTCGTATAAGATGTGACAATAATCAATGACAGTTTACAGTTTTTATGATATGTTTATTACCAGGTAAGATAACTATTACATTCCATAGTAAATTATGTTTCTAACTGCCATGTATATTTCTATAGAAGATGACTTTTCCTGAACATAATACTGACCCCATCATCGACACACATCCACATACACTAACTCAGCCAGAATGTTCAAACGAAGAAGGGTAAAGAGTTCTGGTTTTTAAGCCATTAAACTGTCTGTAAAAGAACAGGTTTTCCTATAAAATAATGCTAGCCAGATTGGCTTATCTGAATAATTACTGTTTGCCATTAAAGGTTCCATTTGTCACATCAATCTGTTGAGGATAAAGTTTTCACCCAATTATTTTCTTTTGACATGAGAATTTCAGGGCAAGAATTCAGCTATCAATGACTTTAAATCTGCAAACCATGTATGAAAAAGTATAAATTCAGAGTGCTTACAAAGGTTCTGGGAAAAGACATTTCAGATTGAACCAAGACACTGGCTTACACTTAAAAACTACGTAAGGTAAAAAGTAAAAGATGGCATCAACTATACTAGAAGGGAAAATAAATAATTTTACCAGTTTTTTCTTGCAATATCCATATACATTTTTTTATGCTCCTGGAATCAAATGAGGTAAGAAAAGAGTAATCTGAGTAGTCCTTTGTAAAAACAAAAGAACTTTAGGCTAAAAAGTTATTACTCTCAGGCAACCTGACTTATTAAACTACTTCCTCACAGACATATCTGTCCTCCACTATATTTCTGTCATATGTGGAAAAGAGACAAACAATATTTAATATCTTCGGTCAATCTGATAAAATCATACATTGCTATTTTTTAACATTTATATGTTACAATTAAATAATGACAATTATTTTCAAAAAGCATTTTAAGGGAGTTATTGAAAATATAAGGGTAATCATGGTACAAATCAGTCTGTGGAGTACATTGACTTGTCTATTTTTTGCTAATATGGCTACATAAAAAAGTGTAACATTAATCCCTTGACCTGCAAATATTCACAAATTGCATTCAGAGACCAAACACACACACACGAAACATGAAATAAGCTGAAAATTTATAAGAGTTTGGCAGCTACTTATCTATCATTTCAAATTATATCTCAATAAGCCTAAAATTGAGATAAGTAGAATATTCATAAATTAGAGAAGCTTCACTCTCTATTCATTGATTCTTCCAGCAACTCTTTTGACCATCATTCAAAAAGCAAGAAGTGAGAACAGAGAGCTGAAGCTCCTGTCTGCTCAGAGAAGAAACAACTGGCTTCCCGCCTGGAGGATGAAAGGGAAAGATTCTTTTCAGTCTCCTGGACTTCTGCTACTTGGCTAATCTAAGAAATGGAAAACCTACCACAGTCCCAACAACTTAAGCTTCCTGATTTCTTACCCTTCTCAGTATAATCTCTTGAAAGAAATCTTCACCCTAGGATCTCTTTTTTAAGTAAACACATACAGACACAAACATACATAAATCACACCACAACTTCCTTCTGTAGCATAGTCTTAGAAAATGTTTTTATTGATATTTAAAACAAAAATTCCTTTAATGTTTGATAGAAATGTGGCTGAAGGTTTTCTATAATTTTCCAAATTATCTCAACATATTTTTTGATACATATACATAAAATAATTTGTACCATTATTATCCAACTATAAGCCAGGACATGAAACTGAAAGGAAAAAAAGGGCAGAGAGCATCACAATTTCACAGGTGAGTAAAAGAAGGTAAAATAAGTCCCAAAATACAAACAGGAAACCAATTCAGTAAGTACTGGCTATTTGTCATATTCATAAAACAATGAAATACATACATGCAAAAATATGTCTCAAATTATCATATAAAACTGCTTCAAAATGACCAAATGAATTCTTAATTTAGTGCTCCATATTTAAGTTGATGATTATTCAAACACTGGCAAAAGCTGCTAGGAAAAAACACTTACCTGCATGACTGTTGAAATGTGCAAAGTTAGCAAAATTGGCTGTAGCTGCTGACTGAGGTGCTGGAGCAGCAAAGATGTCTGAGCCAAGATCACTTAAAAGGTCAAACTGCTTCTTTTCCTGCTGCTGCCCTTGGGAGCGACCTACAACAGGGGACTATAATCCACATATTAACTACAAAGAGCTTCCAGTTAGATTTGCTAAACGTTTATAAAACTTCTTCCAATTTACCAAGCTTAAAACAGTTTAAAGATTATATAATCTACTTGTAGAGTTTTGAATAAACAAAGGTAAAGTGAAGTAGCTCAGTCCAACTCTTTGCGATCCCATGGACTGTAGCCTACCAGGCTCCTTCGTCCATGGGATTTTCCAGGCAAGAGTACTGGAGTGGGCTGCCATTTCCTTCTCCAGGGGGTCTTCCCAACCCAGGGATCGAAGCTGGGTCTGCCACATTGCACGCAGACGCTTTTACCATCTGAGCCATGTTTTCTGAAAAGCACAAATTTTCAACATCTATGCCCATAATTATCTTTTAAGTACAGAGTCAAAAGCACTGAAGTATAATTACAGCAGTTGTTACACCTCAAGACACAAAACAGACTTATTGCCAAGAGTATGATGATAAGGCTTTCACAGAACAAATCTTTTATCCAAGGGGAAGAGTTACAATATACTGCCTTTACCCTTCTCTTCATTTTTTACTCAAAGCTTTGGTGAAAATGGAGCAATTTATCTAGTTGCCCTAGTATATGCATTTTTTAAAAGGGCGGAATCCTAGTATATGCATTTTTTAAAAGGGTGGAATTTAATTCAAATAACATGCTTCAGAATCATTCTTATGTAAGACAGACATGCCACACAGTAACAGATTTGTCATAACTTATCTTACTGTCATGAAGTATAGAAGCATAAACTGTAGACATCAATTGTTAAAAAGACTTCAGTCTACTCAGTTTTTTAGAATAAGTTATGTAATGCAAAGCTACCTGCGTTTCAATGATAAACATGTTTCACCATCAGGATGGGGAAAAAATTCTGTGCTTGAGAAATCCTTTCCTGTAAAAGTATATCACAAACGCTATACTGTTCTAAATAACTCTGATGGTCACCACAGATTCATGTTCTACCACTATATGTTACATCTATGACATTGCTCCTGAATACCTTTACAAACTCATATTTGCAATAGCAAAAACCACAAAAATAGACACACTGCAACCACTTAACCAAGTATCGTTTAAGGTATTATAAACCATTAGGACATAATCCTACTGGTATACAAGTAGCATTGTGCAACTGTCTTAATTCCCAAATTCATTGTACTCAATCCTCCTTACATAGAAGCTTCTACAAAGACTTAAAAATGACTCACCTGACTAGGCGTGCCCTTGTTTAAGTGCAGTGCTGGTGCTGAATCTCCTAAAAGAGATTTCAGTGGTTTGACTTCAGGTGTGCTGCTCGTGCTACTGGCAGAGGACCCTGAAATAGATGCATGGACTGACGCCACCACTTTGGCTTGTTCTGGTGGGACATACCTAAAACATATGAAAAGTTGAAGAAGCAGTTAACTAAGGAAGAGGTAGGGAATACTAAGCTCAAAAAGCTTAACTCCATAATTCTGTACAAGACTGCTTTGATATTAATCTTATTTCAAAACCCTCTAAGAATCAATACCATAAGAGTACACTTAATTAAAATATTCAGAGAAAAGGTAATAAAACAGCAACCACAAAACTTGCTTCAATTATTTACTTACAGTTTTTCTAAGATAAAAATATTAACTGCTTTTTTTTTTTAACAAAGAAGACTTGTAGTTCAAGTACTGTAAGATCATAACATTTGAAAACTGAGCAAAAGGAAGGAAAAATATTTATTATGTTACAGTTAATAGCCCAAAATATAAAGGTCTATTACAAATCTATAAGATTAACTATTCAATTTTTAAACGGACAGAAGCAATTCACCAAGAGAGGCACAGAAATGAAAACATTTTTATGTAAATTAAAATAACATACATTTGGTCTGAGTATAAACTTTACAAATTTTGTTACTCTCTATTAAAATACTCTGTGCCCCAGAAGTACCATTTCCAGTCATCTATCCTTAGGCAATAATTGGGTTAAGTGTAAATAAATGTATGTTACCACAGCACTCTTTTAGATGTCAAAAAAAACAGCAATAAACCAAAATTCATCAGGAGAAAAATGCCTGAAAGGGTTATGCTAGTATCTATATTAATACATAGCTGCTCTGTCTTGACATGCAAAGATGTTCATAAGACTTTACAGGTCTTTTAGGTTTGACTCCAGTCATGTAAGGATTCATGGGGTGAAAGGAATAAAGGAAAGAGAGGGGAAGTGAGAATACAATGCCCATATATTGGCAGTGCCATCTCCAGGGCTGGCACTCTTTGAGAGCTCTTGCTCACAGAATTTCTGGGTTTGGTTCTAACTACCCTCCTTCCCCATATCATACAGATGGGAGAAGCAGAAAAGCAGAGTTTTTCTACTGTGTTCCACATGTGTGTGCATGTGTGCTCAGTTGTGTCTCTCTGCGACCCCATGGACTGTAGCCCACCAGGGTCCTCTGTCTATGCTCCAGAATCAAGAGTTCAAATCCTAGCTCTATCACTCAACAGATGTGAAACCCAGGGCAAACAACTTCAGCACTTTGTGCCTCAGAATTTTCTTCTAAAACACTAAAATATGGTTACTATGAGGTATAAACAAATAACATTTACAAAGTACTTATACAGTGTTCTGGTACACAAGCTATTGTTGGCTATTATCAATTATATTATATTAATGTTATATAAATAATCAAATTATATAATAATCACAAACAATAAAACTTTGGTTTTTTCAGTATATGGAAGAGATGAAAACAGGAAGTTACATTTTCCCACAGTTTGGCTTATCAGTAGTGATGCCAATTTCTGAGAATAGCCAAGCCTTTTTAAAGCATAAAATCAGGTAAGAATCTTTGGCTCAAAGGCTTATGTAGCTACAAGTAAAAAAGCTAACTAAACATGTACAGCATAGGAAATGAATTTGAAATCTGTTAAAAGAATAATTTCAAAAACCCTCTAGACGACAGCACCAGCCTCAATGTCTTAAGTGTAGCTGCCCACATTGAGGGTTTTTAGGGAGACTGCATTTGGATAATGCTTATGTCGCAGAGAAGGAAATGGCAATCTACTCCAGTACTCTTGCCCGGAAAATACCATGGAGCCTAGTAGGCTCCTCCGTCCATGGGGTCACAGAGAGTCGGACACGACTGAGTGACTTCGCTTTCACTTATGTCACATTACAAACCCACTGCACCAACCACTATGTATATGTCACAGGTGTGCAGGAGCATGAGTTTAAAATGGATAAGTCCCAGCCTACCTGAATGCTAGTCACTCCCTCTCCCCTACCCACCAACTGAAGTTTGTATTTGTCTTACTCTTATTAATAATCTGTTCCTCAGGACAAAAACGATAACACAAATTATAATTATTTGAGGTTTACAATTATTTGGTTATGGTTTGAATAAATAATTTTTATTATTTTATTTTGTGGCTATTATCACTAATGCAGGGAGAGGGGACTTCCGGTTTTAATTCTGTCAACTCTTATTCACACATGCTTTCCTCTTATCAGCTGAAGCTAAAGCATTTGAAAACCCAGCTAAGTTCTATTCAAACTAACTCTGAGCTGGTAAAAGTGAAACTTGAGAAAATGAAAAATTAGGCCAAGGCTATCAAGGAGAAAGGTCTTAACTCCAGGATAAAAGGTCTGGGAAATTTAGAACTAAAATGATAAAATAATTATATACTTCACTTTAAGAGAATTATTTATGGCACCATGTTTTTACTATCACCTCATCTTGTAAAGTTTTTCTTTTTCTTTCCTGAACTAAAATCTTGCTGTTATTTTTTCTTCTATATTCATACCTAATGTTTATAGTAATGCTGCATATGGCCCTGTCAAAAATTAGTCTCCTCCAGAGAACAGTAAGAATACAAAGTTCACAGAACATACAAATTAGAGCCACTTCTTTCTACTATGCTTACCCAATAAAGTGGAGATATATCACTCATAACTACAGCAAGTATTCCCTCAACTAAAACAGTTTTTTGAAGATATTCTCTGGGTTAAAATACAGTTCCTCTGGCAAACAAGAGGCCATTTACTTCTTCATTATCCCTCTATTTATGATTCTCTCTCATCTTTTTAACCTCTCAAGAAGGAAAATACACACTACTGAAACTAAAATACACACACTAAAGAAATAACCAAGAATTCATCACTAATGAGTCTTAGCTGATTTAAATTGTTCTCATACAGCTAAAATAAAGAGCTCAAAGTAGCTGAACATTAGTTCTACGAATATACCCATGCTCTGCTTTAAAACACTTCACTAGCCACACATACATCTGTTTTAACTCCTTTTCAAAAATTAACATCTGACAGGTTTAGCTTTAAAAGTATAAACACCTTCTTAACAAGGTAGAAAAATGACTTCTTCGGTGGGTAGTTTGAGCAAAGAGGGGTATTTTGAGCAAAAAATTATTGCAACCTGCAATTAAGTGAATAGATTGTTTCATGAGTGCTTTAGCACAGTGCTTACTATATAAAAGAAACTAAAGAAACACTTGCTAAACAAAGGAAGATTTTTAAGAAAGGAGGTTTTACATGACTATAATGTCTACAGAAGCTAACAGGGATAGTAAAGGTCTAGAAGGAAGAATCCCTGACTTCCCAAAAAAGGGTAAGAGCCTGGTGGTGACAAAAAGGCTACTGCCAGGCACAGATGAGTTAGGACAAAGCAGAAGTAAAGATTTTTGGAAATCAAATCCAATAAAAGCCAAAGTATAATGAGTATCTACCTATTTCCTTATTTCCTGTCTACCTACTTATTTCCTTCCTTCCTGTTATACTAATCTTACCCATAATTAATGCAATCTGGGGAGCCTTTGCTCTAAATAGAAACTATTCACTCACCATCTTTTCTTTTCATATTTTTCTTGTAGAAACTCTTTCACTTTTTGTGGATCCCTGAAGTCTGGAATTGCTGAAGATCTATCATCAAATAATCCTAGCCAAATCTGTTTACAGACCTTTGGAAAGAATTACAAAAACAAAAGTGTTAAATTCAACATCTTAATGAAATTTTAAGATAATAAGATTCATTCAGAAAGCTAACCTACTTTAATTTTAATAATATTGCTTTCAATAGGATATTAATCACAATGAGCAATGAAGAAGCAACAAATGAAGGAACTAAATTTATTTTAATGTTATAGCATGCAGTAAAGTCTTATCAACAGCATCACAAAGACCCGCTCCTCAAAGGGAAATAAATAGTGAAACGGGATCTAAGAGGACCTCAGATTGTTTGATCTTAGAATAATCATAAACTGTAAACCATTAGCAAAGTCATGTAACCTTTATGAACCTCAGTTCCTTCACCCCATAAAACAAAGGTATTTGATCAGCAATCTCTTAAATCCTTGACAGGTTTAAAAATCAACCAAAAAGAACAAATAAAAAGTACCAGAATCATACATAATTTGTTTTTAAAGTATAAGAAAAATACAAGGCAGCTATGACTCTAGCTTTATAACTGCCTCCTATACTTTTTTCCCCCTAATGGCTAAAAAATGAGAGAGATCATCTAACTTTTTAGTAAAAATCAAAGAAACAAAATGATGCAGTACTCAAATAGGATACAAAGTATAAAGAGAATTGTACAGAAAAAGTTGATAAGGTGTGCTTCATCAAAATTTAAAACTGCTGCTCTTCAGACAAGGCAAGCCACCAACTGATAAAAGGAAGTTACAATATGTTGAAGAGTGGATAGAAAATTTGAACAAACAATTCATCAGAGAAGATACACAGATGGCAAATAAGCAGCCCAAGATCACAGGCCATGTAGAAAACGTAAATTAAAACAATACTGAGCCCCACTACACAGACACCCATACAAACCACCAGAATGGCCAAACAAAAAGACTAAAGCAAGGCAAAGTGAGGCTTTTTTCATAAACTATATCAATCAGAAATGTAATGGAGCGTAAGTTCCTGCATTTGGGACCCGCACCAAAAAAAAAAAAGTAATGGAGAAAATGCTTTATGAAGCTTCCCCTAGAAGAATTTTCCTTTTCTCCTCTACAGACCATTGTTTAACTCTCTTGTGCCAGTAAGTTTTTTGATACAGAAGAGTTATTTCTGGACGTTCTTATAAATAAGTGATTACTGAAATAGTTGGTGTTTTGACAAGTATTTATTATAATAATCCAGAAATAACTACTCTACCCACCTCAAGCTACACAGAATGCTTATTTCTGAAATAACAGATTCTAGCCACCAAAAAAAAAAAAAAAAAAAGACTGGCCATATCATATGCTGGTGAGAATGTGGAACCACTAGAACTCTCAAGAATGTAAAAATGGTACAATCAGTTTGGGAGATAGTTGGCAGTTTCTTAAAAGTTAAACATACACCTACCATGCAACCCAATCATCCCATTTCTAAGTAAATACTTAACTCAAGAAACATAAAGGTACATGTCCATGCTCAGATTTGTACATAAATGTTCACAGAAGCTTCATTAACCCCAAACAGAAAACAACCCCAATACCCATTAACAGGTAAGTGAATTAATAATTTTGGAATATTCGAGTTAGATACTATTTGGCAATAAAAACGAACAAATTATTGACACAAGAAACTACATGAATAAACCCTCAGTTATGCTGATTGAGAGACATCAGAACCCAGCCCCCCAACAAAGTATACATAGTTAGTATGTATACATGCATAGTATACATATTATGTAATTCCATTCATTTAAAATTTGAGGAAATGTAAACTTATCTATGGTGATGGAATGCAGATCAGGGGATGCACTACGAAGGAGCACAACAATATTCTTGGGGATGATGAAAATGTATGTTATCATGTTACTATAATGATGGTTCACATATGTCAAAGCTCATTAAATTGTACATTTTAAATATATACAATTATAATTACTTATTCCTCAGTAAAACTCTAAAAAACAAGTCCACAAGTTTCCAAAATTATATTACTTTAAACACCACCACTGTAAAAAGAACACAGTATATAACTTCCAAAGCTTGACAAAATTTTGAGAAATCAGAGATGGAAAAGCAGTATCCTTCTCTAGCTTACCTGCATGCTCACTGAAGTAGATGCAGGAGAAATAAAGCCAGGAAAAAAGGAATCACCCTTCTCCTCTCCTACCATGTACCCCAAGCATGTTTCAGAACAGCATTTCTTGTGGTTGCTTACTATTCTGGGCTCAATACAAATACTATAAAGTCATTAATTAAGGCAGTACACAACAAACACAAAGGTAGTCTTATTATAAAAACATTTCAGTGGAAAAGCCCAAGAAGTGCAAACACCCAGGAATGGTAACGCAACTTACGCCGCAAGTACTATATAAACTCTATTAGAGGACCAGCTTCTCTAATAAATACTTAGCTACTTAAAAAAAAAAAAAACAAAAAAAACATGATCCAAAAGGGTACCTGCACCCCAATGTTCACTGCAGCAGCGTTTACAATAGCAAAGACATGGAAACAACCTCAATGTCCATCAAGAGAGGAATGGATGAAGAAGATGTGGTGCATATGTATAAAATGGGACACTATTCAGCCACACAAAGGATGAAATAATGCCATCTGCAGCAATATCAATGGACCTATAAATTATCATACTAAGTGAGGTCAGTCAGAGAAAGACAAATATACGATATCACTCATATGTACAATCTAATTTTTTTTAAAAAGACATAAATGAACTTTTTCACAAAACAGAAACAGACTTACAGATACTGAAAACAAATTTATGGTTACCAAAGGGGAAACTGTAGGGGAAGGAGGAAAAAAAATCAGGAGCTTGGGATGAAGACACACACACTACTATATAAACGATAACCAACAAGGATCTACTGTATAGCACAGGGAACTCTACACAATATTCTCTGACAACCTATGTGAGAAAATAAATGTGAGAATCTAAGAAAAGAAAAATACGTGTGTTTGTGTGTATAGAACTGAATCATTTTACTGTACACATGAAACTAACACAGTGTTGTAAGTCAGTATACACCAAAAAAATTAATACTTTTTTAAAAAGTCCACACAAGACTCTTCTCAACCAGAAACGTATAATGATTCTCCCGAAATGTAATTTTAAAAGATTCTATGGCTTTAAAATTATATTTATAAAGAAATAACTGGTAGCTCCTAATTCTTTTATTTAAAAAATTCCCAAGTGAGAAAACAAGACATTTGCTCAAAGACTTATTAAAGTGTAACTAAAAGCATTAGCTTAGGATAATTTATGACATTTAGTCTTTGTATTCCAAAACCCCTATTAACTAACGTATACAGTTTTTTAAACTAAAAAGAATTAATGAATAGCAAATAATAAAAATACAAACAAAAAGGAGACGGGTTAAAGACAGATCATATAGTTACTGTCTTGGCACTCATCATGATAATACAGAGCAAAGATGGAGTGCCTAGTTCTATAGATACCTGAATTAGCAGCCTGTCACTCAGGGCTTCCCAGGTGGCAACAGTGGTAAAGAATCAGCCTGCCAATGCAGGAGACATAAGAGAAGAGAGGTCTGATCCTGGGCCAGGAAGATCCCCTGAAGGAGGATATGGCAACCCACTCCAGTATTGCTGCCTGGGGAAACCCATGGACAGAAGAGCCTGGCGGGCTGGAATCCGTAGGGTCGCAAAGAGTCGGACACAACTAAAGTGACTTAGCACAAGTTACTCAAAATTTCATACTAACTGCTGGAGGGTCTTTCTCCCTGACAGGTCAAACTGGTAGGCAAAATCATGAAAACTCACTGCCTCGGTCCACCACAAACTCATGCTATCTTACTATCAAAGCTCCATGACGTTGTTGTGTGTAGTCACTCAGTCGTGTCCGACTCCTTGCAGTTCAGACAGGCTCCTCCGTCCACGGGATTTTCCAGGCAAGAAAATGGAAGTGGGTTGCCATTTCCTTTTCCAGGGGATCTTCCAGACCCAGGGAATGAACTTGGGCCTCCCGCATTACAGGCAGACCCTTAACCATCTGAGCCACCAGGGAATCCCTTGAGACTGATGATGTTGTTAGTCAGCTCTTATTTCTGACTCTCTTTCCCTGCAAAGGCTATTTCCTGTATTGCTCAAAATTCTAGCTATACCTGCCACTCATGGCAGTTGATTTCTTATTCAAGTGAAGTGACTCTCAAAATGGGATCCCCCAATCTCTTGGACTTGGCAGCAGCATCACCTAAAAACATATAAATGCAAATTTTTAGGAGCCACCCAAGACCTGTGAAATCAGAACCTCTGGAGGTGGTATGCAGCAATCTGTGTCTTAGCAAGCCCTTCCAGTGATTGTGAAATAGGCCAAAGTTTGAAAAACAACTCTTTAGCAAAATCTAGGCCAGCAGATGGAAACTTCCTTCCATACGAATACTATATATAGTTTCCAGCATTTCTCAAATTTACTTAGCCATTACATCTTTTCTTGGACAAGATTCATGAAACAAAGACAGTATTCCAGAGATACAACTGGGAAAATGTCACAGTCCTATCTCCTTTTGATCCATTCACATTTTAATCCCTGAAAAAGTGGCTTCTGCTCCTATCATTCTCCTGCGAACTGCTATTTCAGGTTGGTAGATCTTCTAATCGTGAACCTACCGTGAAGTTGCTCAGTAGTGTCCGACTCTTTGTGACCCCATGGACTGTAGCCCACCAGGCTCCTCCATCCATGGAATTTTCTAGGCAAGAGTACTGGAGTGGGTTGCCATTTCCTTCTCCAGAGGATCTTCCCTACCCAGGGATCGAACCCGGATCTCCCACATTGCAGGCAGACGCTTTACCGTCTGAGCCACCAAGGAATCAAAACCCTGCACACAAAGTTCTCTTTTCTCCATGTTTTGGCTTTAAGAGTAAAATAATAAACACCATCAACTGAAAAGAGAAGGTTTCTGAGTTGAAGGAAAAATGAGAGAGTGAATAAACTAAAACTATCAGACAGCAATAAGGTTTTAAGGTACGGGTATTTAAAGTGAAATTAGTCAAAACAGTTTTGTGTTTTCCTCCAGGCTCATTTGGCTGTTTAGGTACAAAGTAGGTAGAGTGCTGGCTTTAATCAGGTAAAATACAACAGGTGTTAAGTGAGTGGTTATAACAATAGACCTATAGAGCATGGAATCAAAGCTAAGTTAAGAAAAATGGAAACATGTTAAGAATGATGCACAACAAAGAAATTTAGCATCAGTGGACTGGAGGTTTTAATGGTTATCCCAGAACTGTTGGAGTCAGAAATTAGAGGGCATGAGCTGGGAAGAGAGAAGCAGTGGTGGTCAGAAAACAGGACACTTACACTTGAAATCTAAGAATACAGTTGCTGATATCTAAACTAGAACAAAGGATTCCTGGACATAAATAGCCGAAGAATTCAGGAGGCTGAGGTATCTTATGTGGACACTGGGACTGCCAGAAATGATTAATAGAAAAAAAATATTCCTCATGTGAAGTGGTAAAACATACACTGAATGAGAGGGGCTGACTGGTATGACAGAGCATGTGATATGACAATAACGTGGGGCGGGGGGCCCTGAAACACCACTGAGGACAAGGAGGACACGTGAAAGCCATCACTTAAAAGGCTTCATACATGATGAAATTCGTTTTGATGATCTCTTTGGGGAGATGGATCATTAGTTTTAATTACAGAATAATATGGTAGGTGTGGCAGTTATGAGCCTAGTTGAGGAAACCAGATTGCTTTAATGTGAATTCCAACTCGGTTGGGTAAGAGAACCTGCTTCATTGAGATGCTGGAAGAGTTAAATGAGTTAACATGTTTTCCACTCAGAACAGGTATATACAAGTGGATTTTAAATGGCATTAGCCATTATTACTTTGGTGCCTAGTCTCTCATGTGGTTTGCAGTGGAGTGTTATGGGGTGACAAAGTAAGCAAGGACTGGAAAGCAGAGGTCTTACCAGAAACACAGCAAACTGTGGGTCTCTCATTCCTGCTGCAGACAGAATCAAAGTGGTCTTAATGGAACAATCACCCTCTCTGAACTTCTAGAACACTTTATACCTCTCACATGAAACTTACCACAAACTGCCCTATATTAGGATTACTATGTGTCTCATCTACTTTTGAATTCCCCATAATGCTGAAACAATGGGTTGTGCCATACTAAGGGTTCAGTAGCCAGGTTGATAATACTTAAAACCAGACCTTATGGAGGAATTAAAAATAAAATCACACATCAACCAACAGAATAAATTCATAAAATTGTCAGAATAATTTTCTCCCTTATTCTACTGCTAATCCACTTTAGAATTGCAATCACGATAACCACTGAAACAATCTAGAATATTTCAACGTATATTTATCAGTCAGGGTAGGCCTTAGGAAACAGATGACACACTCAATTTGGGTAATCTGAGAATTGCAACAGAGACTGTTTAAAGCCAAGGTAGGCTATAAGGAAATCACCAGTGACAATATAGTGTCTCAGGGTTATTAGCAACAGCAGGCAGCACCTACTGGCAGCAAAGGGAGGAGGAGAGGAAGTGGTCACAACCTTAACTTGATGGGAGCTTTGACCTTCAATGAAAGGAGGCAGCCAGGCTACAGAAATCCCACACTAAAGAAGTTAAGAAAGTAAATATCCTAACCTTTCCCTTCTTCCTTTGATCTGCTAACAATGTTCATCAGTTAAACCCTTCCAGGAGGCAAGAAAACTCATTTGTGTACCCCGACAAACCAGGTGCTTGGAGACATAAAAGGGTTAAAAACTAAGGCTAGAAGGGCAGATTAAAGATATGCAGCACTGCACATAAATCACGTAATAAATACATGCAGTGCAAGCAATTTAACAAACAATTCTGAAAATCAAAAATAGGGAACATCTATACTAATTCTCAACTATATATAAAAGAAAGAGTTAAGAAAACAGTGTTGCATCAGGCAAATAGATATGACATGTTATAGTTTTATAATCCCCTCAAGGACAACAAAATAAAGAAACCTGCTGCAATGGATACTGACCTTTATTCAGACAACCCCAATATTTTCATAAAATAAACAATGTGACATGACTCTACCTGTAACCTCTAGGTCCAAAGATACAAAATAAGGAAAATACAGGAAGATGTTCTGGAATTACAGAAACTTTTGTCATTAAGCCAATCTACACTTATCAACTAGATATCATATATATATATATATTTTTTTTTTTGAGCTTTCTCTCCTCAGTAAAGAGAGGATTACTGCCTCCTTCTGTTAAGATTGGGCTTCCCTGGTAGCTCAGACAGTAAAGCATCTGTCTGCAATGTAGGAGACCCGGGTTTGATCCCTGGGTCGGGAAGATCCCCTGGAGAAGGAAATGGCAGCCCACTCCAGTACTCTTGCCTGGAAAATCCCATGGATGGAGGAGCCTGGTAGGCTACAGTCCATGGGGTCACAAAGAGTCGGACACGATTGAGCTGAGGGGGTGTCTGTTAAGATACAATTACAGCAATTAACAATAATGCCTATAAAATACAGGAACAAATAATAGGAGACTTAAAGAACTGAAAAATTCATGAGCGTAATATCCACTTTGAAGAGCAGAAAGAAAAGATTAACAGAAGTAATTATGAACAGGAAACATTAGAAACTCTAGTGAGTTATCCTGGATCTACACAAATTCTGTCAGCAACATATCATTTTGCCCTAAAAGGGACAGACAATAAGGGTTTTGGGGGCCTTAGTTTGTCCTAAAAACTCACAATCAGAAAAAAATATACTTCAAATATGTGTCATGACTTAAGTTAAATACTGGGGGAAAAAGTACATTATTAAAATTTCCTATACTCACCCATACTAAATAAGCATGACTAGGCTAATATTTCTAGGCCATCGGCTAACAGGTATTTCTCAGTGATGGCCTATCTATAAAGGATTTATACAAACTAATAATGCTTAAAGAAATAATAACACTATCCATATGCCTTATGCAAAGATACAGATAGTCCTGCATTTATATACATCCTTTTAGGATCGTGTGGTATATTCCATCTTAAAATTTGGTTTTAAAAAATCTTATAGCAAGAATTAGAACATATACAGCTGAGTCGCTGAAAACAGGCACACACAAGTTCTATGTGCAGACCACCAGGACACAAGACTTCTGAACCAGATATCTAAATGGGTAGGTGGAAGGAGTATCAGATTAAAGACATCAAATCCAATTTATTTAATCCCAGTTTGTTGCTGTTTTTTAATTTAAGCAAAAATTACCTTATAATGGCTTCCTTAGCGTAGGAATCAAATTCTTCATTACCACCTATTTATGTCCCAAAGGATCTAACCTCTGATTAACCCTCTAACTCATTTTACATCATCACTCTCTCCAGCCATAATCTTTCCTGACCACCAAAGGGGCAAATTGCCCACATCAAAACACATATAACGTATCATAATGTATTATTTCTTTCATACCCTTTATCTAACTTTTAAATGTACATTTCACATGGCAGGTGCCTTCTCTCCAATTCATCACTATTTGTTTGTATTCTCAGTGCCTGCCAAACACAGAGTAGCCACTGAATAAATATCTGGTGCATGAATGAAAGCAACCTCCTAACAGCCATGAAATATATGTACAGTAGAATTGTTTTTCCCTTTGTTCCATCTGACATACACATGGTGACCTAGAACATTTAGCTTACCAACTTATGAATAAGTAATAAATTCACCAAAGCAAATTCTCAAATCAAATTTAGGCCAGATGTTAACAAATTGTACCTCTCAGGCTAAATCTGGCCTATAGGCTGCATTTACAGCTGAAGTTTCACTGGAACACAGACGTGTCTGCTTGTTTATCTATTGTCTAGGGCTGTTTTGCTGAGAAGTTGCAACAGGCACTGCATGATCCAAAAGCCTAACATTTACTATCTGGTTCTTTAAAGAAAACGTCTGCTGAACCCTGAACTACTTGCAAGACCCCTAGACTTACTATGATACTACCCCCAGTATCCAAGAATAATAAAAGATTTAAAGAAGACAATAAATAAAAGCCCGTTTTTGAGGTATGAGTTAATGTAAATGGGGAATAACAGAGATGAAAATAAAAGAAGTCTTTCCCTGGAGGAAGCACTTTCCAAGAGTGAGGGCTATCTGAGGGCCAATTTATTATATATACCCATTCACTTAGGAATAACAGAGAGATTAATGGGTATTTCACACTTATTCTCAAAATAACTGATAATCACAAAGAAATAGAAAAAAGAAGCAAATACTAGGACACTAGAGAGAAATCAAATGAAGTAGAAAGACCAATAAAACTTAATTCCAAGTGTCTGTGGGTTGTGAAGGAGACAAAGAGCTCTCATTCAGACACCTACAGTGGAGACTAAGTAAGTAAATCAGTGTACAAACCTCACAGCACAGTCCATGCCCTGTTTCATTTAATGTTTCAAATGTCAGAACCGCATTCCAGGTAGGCTGCGAAGAACCAAAACTCATCCACATTTGATCAGATAAAACAAGTTTATTCAAAGTGAACAGTAGCTCTTAAAAACTGTATGGGAACCTGGGCTGCAAACAGGAAGTTATCTGGGGCCTAGGCAGTCTGATTACCTGTTTCCTAAGGAGAGTGAAAAAGTTGGCTTAAAACTCAACTTTCAGGAAACTAAGATCATGGCATCCGGTCCCATCACTTCATGGCAAACAGATGCGGAAACAGTGGAAACAGTGTCAGATTTTATTTTGGGGGGCTCCAAAATCACTGCAGATGGTGACTGCAGCTATGAAATTAAAAGATGCTTACTCCTGGGAAGGAAAGTTATGACCAACCTAGACAGCATATTAAAAAGCAGACAACAAAGGTCCATCTAGTCAAGTCTATAGTTTTTCCAATAGTCATGTATGGATGTGAGAGTTGGACTGTAAAGAAAGCTGAGCACCGAAGAATTGATGCTTTTGAACTGTGGTGTTGGAGAAGACTCTTGAGAATCCCTTGGACTGCAAGGAGATCCACTCAGTCCATCCTAAAGGAGATCAGTCCTGGGTGTTCATTGGAAGGACTGATGTTGCAGCTGAAACTCCAATACTTTGGCCACCTGATGTGAAGAGTTGACTCATTGGAAAAGACCCTGATTGGATGGCATCACCGACTCAATGGACATGGGTTTGGGTGGACTCCGGGAGTTGGTGATGGACAGGGAGGCCTGGCGTGCTGCAGTCCATGGGGTTGCAAAGAGTCGGACACGACTGAGCGGCTCAACTGAACTGAAGCCCTTCTCCACTCTCCCACTCCCTGCAAACACACAGTTTACACACATATGTCTCTTCCCTGCTCATGTTTAATCTCAGTACAATTTTTTTTTTTCCTGTTTACTTGTTAAGATTGCACATGGCCCAAATACATACTGCCTTTTTGGTTAAGTGACTTATCTTTTCAGTCCAGCCTCTGTGAACCTTAATTCAATTTCATAAGAGAGGATCTGATTAGTCCCTAGTCCCTAAGCTTAGGCATCCAATCAGTTGTGTGTTTTGTGGCTTTCCCAGCAGAGGGAGCCTTCCCCCATTTCTTCCTTCAGTAAGGGGAGTATGAGCTTGGTGAGCAGGCCCCACCTTCTAAACCCAAGTTTATTCATAAATGTAATTTGTAAACTATAAACAGCTTTATAAATATAAGATTCATTATATCAGCCAAGGACAGTAGTCTGGAGAAAGATTATCAACTGCCCTATTTTATCAAACTAAGATGACATATGTAACTTATTCTGTATGTGTAGCAAACACTCACCTGTCTTTTTTTATATGTCTTTAATAAGTTTCCATGTTTTAGCTAGCTAAATTTATCAATTTTATTTTTATTTCTTCCATTGCTTTTAGTCTATAAATTCCTCATACATTTAAATGTTAAAATATGTAGTCAGTTATTTTTTATTAATTTTACAGTAATAACTGCTTTTGTTTTTTGATGTTACCTACAAGTGTATATATACATCATTAAACACTATCATTTAGTTTATTAGTTATGAAATAATCTGTTCTACAAAGAAGATGCAATTGTGGTAGAAAGAAATCCCATACATGCTATTTACCCAGAGTCTAACATCTGCTTTATCATTCGTCTCTCCGAAAAAATTTTTGGAGCCAATTAAATTATAGATGTAAAGCTTTTACCTCTAAATGTGTATCTCCTAAAAAAAAAAAGGACATTTTTTATATACCCATAACACAATTATCAAAATCAGGAAACCAACACTTCATAATATTATCTAATCCACAGACTAACCAATTACCATAACAGTATTCTTAATAGCAAATGGGAAAAGTTCTCCTAGTACAGTATCTGTAACTGTCTTGTTTCATTAGTCTCCTTTAATCAGGAACAGTTTCTTAGCCTGTACAGTCTTTAAAGACCTTGACATCTCTGAACAGTATAAGCCAGTTACTTTATGTTTCTAAATTTAGGTTTCCTCATAATCAAATTTATGTTATGCATTTTGGGAAGGATGTGGGTTTCCTTCCCAGTGCATCATATCAGGAAACATATCATTTGTCCCATTCCTGGTGATGCTAACTTTAATCCTTTGGTTAAAATGATACAGGCCATGGGCTTCCCTGGCGATCCAGTGATTAAGACTGCACCTCCACAGCAGGGAGTGTAGAGCCCATCTCTGCTCAGGGAACTAAGATCCCACGTGCCGCGCGGTGTGGCCAAAGAACAACTGCAAGACCAAAAAAAAAAAAAGACATAGCCTAGAGTTTTCCATAGTAAAGTCACTAGCTTTCCCTTTAATAAGTATCTTGTAGGGAAATACTCTGAGACTACTATTTGTATTTTTATGGCTTTCTTTATGGCTTAACTAAAATTTTTCTGAAATTTATTTTGGCATACCATGTCAGTTAACATTTTAACTGACTCTGCATTAACTGAATAACCAACTCCTTTCACACAAGACTAAATTTTGTAACTTCATATACATATTTACTATATATTAAGACTATAGTATATCTCAGGATTTCTAGTCTACCACGCCTTGCATTAGTTTCAGATTGCTGTAATTAATGATTTCAAGTTTTATATTGCAAATTACTTCCTATAAACAGAGCTATATCTAGTATCTACTAGAGCCAATCCTATTTACTCTTCGCTTCATAAATTCTTTCCTGCTAGTTTTACTTTTTCCATATTTTGAATAAACTTTAGAATCATTTTCTTAAAAAGGTAAAAAAAAAAAAAAAAAAAAAAACTCCCACCAATGTTTTGGTTCCATTTGTTCTAAATTTAATTTGTGAAGGCTCTTATAGCAAAGCATTCTTATTCCCTAAGACAGTATGAATCTGATAAGCAAGCTTGCCAAAAAGGAAAAATTACCAAAGGTTTATGTTTCTCTCTCTACAGAGCAAGTTTTACATTTTTTACATCCTAAAATATAACAAGAACACGGAGGTAAGCAAGGGAGTAGAATGGGCAAGATGATCTGGTATTTCATTTAAAACAATATTAAGAAGTTTTATTCACTTGTCCTATGAAGTAAGAACTGTTACAGCACCAGCACCAGAGGGCTACCGCCAGCATGAACACGACTCACCCATTGTTCAGCTTCATCTAAGGCTCAATGATAGCGATTGATTTAGATGGACACTCTATTGTCTGGTTGTCCTGGTGACTGAAGGCATGCATTTGCCAGGCAGCTGACTAAGGTTGGGAATGTAGCCGTTGGCAAAGGAACAGAGAGATGAACTGGGCCAAATGCACAACAAGTCTCTGAAGTAAGCTTGATCTGTACCATATTCTACATAAATCAATCATGAGAAGAAACATTTAGTGTTCTTGGAATATTTGCAAATAGATAGTTCACAGGTTAATATAAAAAGAGGAAAAGGAATATTTAGACAAAGTCCTTCTAAGTAAAAATGGGATCTGCAGAAGTGGTATAAGTTATAAGTAGGTTTCCAAAAAGATTACCTAACTGTCCCAAGGGGACAACTGAACATCAAGAATAATTGCTACTGACCAAAATAAATAATTTCACAGTGATACACACACACAAACACCAGCTACTTATTGTTACAGATGTTACAGAACTAACTCATTTTGAAAATAGTTGAATATTGAGGGGCTTCCCAGGTAGCGCAGTGGTGAAGAATTCGCCTGCCAGTGCAGGAGACAGGAGTCAGGGGTTCGATCCCTGGGTAAGAAAGGTCCCTTGAAGTAAGAAATGGCAATGAACTCCACTATTCTTGCCTGGAAAATTCCATGGACAGAGGACGTCTGGTGGGCTACAATCCATGGAGAAGCAAAAAGTCAGACATGACTGAGCGACTAAGCACAAGTAAGTAAATACTGAGGACCACAAATGGCTTTATTTCTGTGCACTGTATCTACTGATATTTGTAAGAAATACTTTTAATGTATTTATTTTGACTCCTCAAAAGCTTTACTGAGATACCGTATAACTCACCTATTTGTACCATTTAATGTTTTTAGTATATTCACAAGAGTTGTGACACTATCACAACCAAATTTTAGAACATTTAACATCACCGGAAGAAACCCCACACCCATTAGCAGTTGTGCTATATAACCCCATGTCTTACGCAATATTATTTTTCAGACACTCAGTTGTGTCTGATTCCATGACCCAATGGACAGCAGCATGTCAAGTCTCCCAGTGCTTCACCACCTCCCAGAGCTGGCTCAAACTCATGTCCACTGAGTCAGTGATGCCATCCAACCATCTTGTCCTCTGTCACAATATTAATATACTTTTAACAACAATAAAATTACTGTATGCTAATGTAACCAACTTGTAATTGTAAAAATAGCTATATTTTCTAAAAAATAAGAGTGGCACTGCTATACATTTTTACAAATTTCATTAGTACAAATTTCATTAGTGGTTAAACAGAAGAAAGTTGATTTCTCATCAGCTGCTGCATTTTTATGTTATGCAGCTTCCGGAAAACTCCACTGTGTATTCATCAGACTGGGAGTAAACACCACAAATCAAGTCTGAGAATTATTATTTAAAAAATCTTGACCTTACAGAAACCCTGTAAAGGTCTCAAGGATTCCCCTCTCACAGGATCCTAGACTAAGTTATCACCATTTTATCATTCCTACTAAATGGATATAGACAGAGTATTAGTCACACTACCCCAACATATACACAAGCACAAAAATGTCTCTACAAAAGAACACAACACCCAACCTATAAGACACTGAGTCTTCTCCCTTCCCTCAGTTAAATGTAAATCTTAGGGATCTACTAGATCTGACTATCAATTTACAGGTAACTGAGATGACAGAGGAACACTGACACTTCATGGATAGAATCAGCAAAATCCTGACAGTGGGAAACTACTGAACAAACTACTGAGCTGACAGGGGAGGAGAAGAGGGGAGAGAAGAACAGGAGTGGAAAACAGAAACCTATAGAATGGGGAAACCTATAGAATGAAGACGACTTAAAAGACAAGCAGAGCCGATTCCACTTCCAATAATGTCAGAGTAGCTCATATGAAAAAAAAAAAAAAACAACAACAAAAAACTCCCAGAAATTAACAACTATAAATTCAGCAAACATTATACAATTTATCAGAAGACATCAGAAAACAACCACAAGTAAACAGAATCTGGAGAGGAGTCAACACCTGGAAGAAACAGCTCAAGGTATTTGCCTTTTTTAAGGATCATTGAAAGCAGGCCTCTGCCAAGCAAAGCTGTCAAAACTCAAGGAGAAATCCCCAAACCTTAAAGCTTAAAGACAGAGTTCACAACCACAGCATCCAGAAAGTAGGGGTATGTCCAAAAAGACAAGAGCTACAAGATTTGCATAACGACACTGCCCGAAACTCTGGCTCACCCTTGACCTTGGCATCCTCAGGAATGATTCAAAGCAGTTCAATTAAGGACTGAAAGAACTGAGCAGAGATTTCAACTGGCTCCCACCAGGAGAGGTAGAGTTTGCTAAAACAAAATGTGAACAAAACTAACAAACAAATCAATACTTTCTGGACAAACAAAACAGAATCCAGAGGCTCTACAACCAACATTTCCAATGGTCTACATATAATCCAAAACCAATACATATCCCAAAAGAAACAAGAGTGTGATCCATATTCAAAATAAAAGGAAATAAGTAGGTCTTTGTTGATTATCTATTTTAAATATTGTAGTGTATATATGTAAATCTCAAATTCTTAATTTGTCCCTCCCCACCACCTTTCCCCTTTGGTAACCATAAATTTGTTTTCCAAGGCTGTGAGTCTGGTTCTGCTTTGTAAATAAGTTCATTTGTATCATTTTTTTTTTTAGATTCTACATGTAAGTGATATCCCATAATAAACCTTTCCGATTTATTTCACTTAGCACAATAATCTCTAGGTCCATCCGTGTTGCTACAAATGGCGTTATTTCCTTCTTTTTTATAGTGGAGTAGTATTCCACTGTGTATATGTACCAAATCTTCCTTATCCATTCATCTACCAATTGATACTTAGGCTGTTTCCATGTCTTCACTATTGTGAATAGTGCCGCTATGAGCAGAGGAGAGCTGTATCTTTTTGAATTATAGTTTTGTCAGAATATGTGTCTAGGAGAGGAACTGCTGGATCATATGGCAACTCTACTTATAGTTTTTTGAGGACCTCCTACAGATTTCCAAAGTGACTGCACCAATTTACATTTCCACCAACAGTGTAGGAGGGTTCCCTTTTCTCCATACCCTTTTCAGTATTTGTTACTTGTAGAACAAAAAAAAAGCACATTCTAATTTTATTATATGAGTATGAACAAAAATCAAAACAGTGGTTGCCTCTGGAAAGGGGAGGGACTGAACAGGAAGAGATATCAGGAGAATTTGGGGGATAATGGTCATGTTCATATCTTCACAGGACTCTGGGTCACCAAACTGGATACTCTTTCAAAGTTATATGTAAGACTTTTACATTCACTGTAAGTAAATTATACCTCAAAAAAATCTTACTGAATTTTAATTAATGATATACAAAAGATTTTAAGAGTGATAGGAACTAATTTTGCAACCTACTGTGAAATGCAAGAAAAATGTTAAGACAGGTGGACAAATGGAGACATATATTTGCTAGTGCAAATACAGCAGTGTTCAATGTATCTGCATAATTTTAAGTTTTATGAGTTTCTCATAATAAAACACTGGGAGGTGTGGGGCAGAAGACAAGCAAATACTGCCACCGTGCTGCGGCTTGCAGCAGCCTCTGCTAGGGAAAAGACCTTGCTATGACCACCCATGAGAGAGGGTTCTGAAGACAATGTAGCAGACAGGCAAGCAGCCCCTACCAAACAGAGCAGTTGCTGCCCTCACACTGCCAGAAGACTTAGCTCACCCTCAGTAAGACTTAAAAGCTGCATTATGCGGCACAATGCAGGTCAAGTTCTGCCAGAGAAGACGGCTCAGAGCCACCCCCAGGCTTGGAAAAATCCTAGCATCACAGGCCAGTATGAGGTCATCCTAAGGGAACTGATGAAGTCCATGGTCTATGAGAACACTGATGAAAGATATTACCCTAAAGCTCCATTAAATTCCTACCAGGCATGACCTCTGGCTTCTTCTACAAAAGCTGATCTTGCCTGTACAGGATGGCTTGAATTTCATATTAACAGAACCAAAAAAATCTTCAGTGTCATCACCAATTCCTCAAAAATCTATGGCCCCAGAGTTTAAGATCCTTCTTACCAGCTTATAAAGCACCCCATATCCAGATGGCATCCTGTGTTGCCAAGATGATGAATGCCTAGCAACCAACTAGCATCCCTGCTCTGTAGCAAGAATTCAACATCAATTTTCAGGAGTCTGGTTAGCAGGTGATGCTGGAGCAAAGGAAGATTCACATGAAAGACAACAACTCAATGTGAACTAAGGGAATGTATACTACAAGTTTGACTGCAAGGCTTAGAACTCACCTCAACTGCTATGTTTCCCAGGGACCTGAGCTGGCAGGGCCCCTAGTTACAGGGTATCTGGCCCCAGAGTAACCACCTGGCCTGAGGTTCCCACTGTCCTGGCACAAACCTGGCTCTATCTCACAGACCAGGTGGTACAGGTCCCAGGAAGCTGCCTGGTTCCAGCCAGAACTATGCAAGCCCAACTCTGACCCATCTAGCCTCCAATACTTTGTCAGAATTTCAAAACCCATATTAACCACTCATTAACATGTGAGCATTACCTGCACCTCTATTTAAACATACGTTTAAGGGAAGAGAAAAAATGAAAATTATGAAATAAAAGGAAATATGCACACTGGCTAGATAATTGAAAGTGAAAGTTGCTCAATAGTGTCTGACGCTTTGTAACCCCATGGACTATACAGTCCGTAGAATTCTCCAGGCCAGAATACTGGAGTGGGTAACCCTTCCCTTCTCCAGGGGATCTTCCCAACCCAGGGACCGAACCCAGGTCTCCCATGTTGCAGCCGGATTCTTTACCAGCTGAGCCACAAAGGAAGCCTAGATAATTAGATTACCAATAATTTTTATGGATGTGAAAACGGTATGGAGTTATATATTTTTTAAAGTCTTTCTTCAAAGATAACATCTAGTTCATGAATTTAGAGAGGAAATTGTACATCTCAGACCTGTTTCACATAATAAAAAAGGAACAGGAGTTTGTTGTATTATTTTGTCTACTTGTGTAGCTATATGGAAATCTCCCTAACAAAAAGTTTTTTTAAAAAAACGAATAATGTATATTTTTAAGTGGATTCAAACAAATCTGTTTTCTTTTTTTAAGTAACATATTTATGGCAAAAAAGAAATTAACAAGAAAAGCTGGGAGACAGATGACAGGAAGCGAGAATGACTGAAGCAGTCAGAAGCAAATAAATAATATGACCTGGGATACCAAGGCAATAAAAAGCGAAATAAACGCTCAGAGTAGTTACATAAACTATCATCAATCTCCTTCTACAGTACCCTTTGGGTTTTCAGTAATCATTCAAAAAGATCCACATGTTACAGCACGTACAAATATAACATTTCCTACATTCTTTTTGTTAATTAGTATTAGATATTTCTCTGAAAGCCAACAACTAATACCAAAGAATGCACTGTGAATATTTCAAGATTACTATGTCACTACCGATTTGATTCAGAATTTTAAGAAACTCTTAACACCTCGCCTTTCTTTGAAAATAGAAACTAGATTTAAAATGTTTCTTCACAAATATGTAGAAACTGAAAAAAATAGCCTATTAAATCATAGCATGTGTTTCAATATTTTAGCTGGATGGTTTTAAACCTCAAGTATCTCACTAGAAAGCCATTCTCCCAAATAATTCCATATTTTTAGTCTAAAATTGTTTGAAATGTTACTATTATTACTGAATTAGCTTTCCATACTGATCAATACCATCATATTGACTACAGTTCTGCAAAAATCTGCCTACACTAAACTAACTGAACTCAGTTCAAAGCACATCATTTTTCTACATGGTAGCCCCCACCACCTCACCCTGAGCTTAGAAATCAATGAGAAAGTATATTTGCACTTAAACTGACATCTTTTATCTACATAGTTCATTGGTTTTCAAAATGTTTTCACATATACTACCTTCAAATCAACCTCATGAAATAGGCAGCACAGGTACTTCCCATGGAGTACAAAGGAAAATGAAGCTCAGGGAAAAGCAGTTCCCTCAAGGTAACAAGGCTTATCAATTGGTGGTGCTGAAACTTGACTACAGATTATTTTGAGTCTAGACTCAATGGAGCCTTCAGTTATTATACTGGTTCTCTCAAAAGATGGTCTACAGCATCAACAACAGGATTACATGGGGCTTCTGGCTGAAAAAGCAGACACTCCTATATCCCACACCCAGGGTCAGAATCTCCGATGGAGTAAAGCCCAGGAATTTTTATAAAAATTACATAATACATACACACACACACACACACATAAAATACACACACGAACATACTCACAGCTCTAGATGTAATGATACAGTATTTAAGATTATGCCATGGAATTATCTTATGTTTTGAGGGTAGTAAGATCAATACAGAAGAAACTATGAGAGCAATTTAAAAAAAAAACTGTGTAAAATCTTATAGTCAAATATATTTTTTAAAAAGTTTAAAGTATGAGGGGGTAGTTTGGTCCCTGTGTGCTAAAATACTCCTGAAAGACTTGATGGAAGGGTAAAAACCGACAGGTCTTGGAACAAGGATGAATGGCAAATGAACAACTTGAGCAAAATGTCAAGAAAACCGGGATAGAAACAGCATATATAAGAAACAAACCAGAAATCACTGGGGTTTAAACACTTCTATTGATAATGAAGAAAGTTAACTAGGAAAAGAAGCAAGGTTATAAAAGAATTTACAATGAGGACTGGAATTTCATAGATCAGGAGTCTTCAATCAACCACCTGCAGATCAAACAGGGCCACTGGCCTGTTTTTGTACTGCCCCTGATCATTTGGTTTACATATGTTTAAAGGGCTACTTTTTAAAAAAGTTTCTTTTCAAACAAGAATATACTATAAGCAGTTGACCTATAAAACCTACAATATTTACTATCTGTGCCAACCTCTGCACAGGCAGTTAGGTAACTGTAAACCCTGGAGTAATAAGGATGTAACTTAACTCTGCCACTCAATAAAGACATTCAATATGTCATTATTAAAATAACTACCAAATTTTACTAATATTATTTAGGCTCAGCATATAGTTAAAATGCTCCAAGAGTTTAAATACTCAACCTAAATATTAATGTAACTGACAAAAAGACTCTGATACTGGGAGGGATTGGGGGCAGGAGGAGAAGGGGACAACAGAGGATGAGATGGCTGGATGGCATCACCGACTCTATCGACGTGAATTTGAGTGAACTCCAGGAGTTGGTGATGGACAGGGAGGCCTGGCGTGCTGCAATTCATGAGGCTGCAAACAGCTGGACACAACTGAGCAACTGAACTGAACTGATATACTACCATATTCTAAGAAAACTGAAAAATTCTCCAAAAAACACCACTTTGAGCAAGAAGTGAAAAAAAAAAAAAAGTTAATCTCCCTGTAACTTCTACTACCTCAGGTTCTGATTCAATAGACATTTGAATATCATTCTACAAGAAGTATGCTGGGAAATTTCATGGCTGCTTGAGCTCAAAGCATTCCACCCTTTCTATAGTAAGATACTGTCACTATTTTACACTTGTAGAAATTGAGGCTCAGAGGTAACCTGACCAATGTTCTCAACCCTCCAACTTCAAAACCAATCCTTTCTGCACAAGACCACTGAACTTCAAGTAACATTTAACAAGTCTAGTCCAAATTTTATCAATTTCTGTACAGAGTTGCAGTTTGGGATAGATTGTCTGGTTTTAATCACACTTAAATGAATGTAACACTTTGAAGCTACATAATAGTTCCATGCCCTGGTTTAGGATTCATTCAAAAGTTCGTTGTCTTTACTCTGACAATGGCCTACAGGTTCTTTCAGATACTGGCCTTCTACTTTACAGAGTCCACTATTCTGTACTGAGAGTGACCATCTCTTATTACAGTTTATAAGACAAGATGATTTAGGAAATAACCACTAGTGTCCTGTTTAACATCATAATAGACTGAGTCTAATACTATAAAATGATACCTGAATATTCCAGCAAAATTGTCACAGCATGTGAATTTGAAATTTAAAATGTTTTTAAGATATCAAAATACTTTTCTTTGTGGCAGTGCTTATTTCTGATTATAAAATAGCTCCAATCTTTCCCAAAGATGCAATTCAACTACCCAAAAGGCCTGAAGTGCTGTCTCATAAAATAAAGCCTATTTAAGCCACAAGTATAACGTCTTAAAAAAAATACTGTCTCCATAATCCCAAGCATCTACAATTCCAAACTGAAGCCCTTTCTCACTATTACCCAAAAATAGAACTGGGGGGAATAAAAAGATTTTTATTGTCTCTCTCTCTCCCCCACTAGACTGAAAACTTAACATGAAGGCAGGAATCATAGGCAGTACCCCTAGTACCCAAAGACAATCCCGGACACAACAATAGGTGATTAATAAATCTCTGCTTCAGGAATGAAGAATGAGATGATCATGAATACTGACTAGGGAAAAGCACAACTTACCTTATGGGCCTACCACTTTAGAAGGATTTTTTTCAAAAGCTTTAGTTTCTGGTTTGAGGGTTATGTTTTGAATTTAGCATAAAGATAACCAAATACTGTCAATCAACGCATGATTTTATTTCTACATGTAGAGTGCATGCCTGTGAAGCATCAGCAGTAACCCTTTTACTCATCCTGAAATTTAATTAGGAGGTTAATTTATTACTAGGAAAAAAAAAACTATGGCTCAAAATAAAATTATTCCTACATTTTCCTTTTACTGAGTTAGCTATATAGCACTGGTACCCAGTCTTCTTTCCATTAAGTCTGATAATCAGAAGTTAACCCATTAGTGAAATTCCTTTGATTAACCCACAACACCATAAAAGAGGGCATATGAAGTAAACCACTGAAGACTTTTTTTTTTAAATAACATATGATACAAAAGAAAGCATTCTGTGATGTGCCAAAAACAGTGGACAATTCTTAAGTTCTGAATGAAAAGTAAAATCTTTCCCAGATATACAAATGCATTAAGTCACTGCACAGATTGTGTCAATGAATGGCTTCCTCTGTCCAAGCCCTCTGCCCTATAACTTGTGGTTCTCTCCCACACTTGATTCTAGACTTGGCAGCATGACTTTCTCTGACAATAAATTGTTCACGACTGTAATGAAAGCATGTAAAACAGATTTAAGTTCTACATGCAGACTGACTGTAAAAAGGTTTCTCCCACATCTAAATGTCTGGAGGAAAATTCAGAGCATGTGGAATACAAGATGATTTAAAAATCAACACCTTGTGAGTCATCCACCATGGTGCTTGCCTGATGCAAATAATGACAACCAACAAGCCCCTCAGAACGTTAAAACTCTCTCATGGGAGTAGAAGACCCAAGATTTCTGCCAGTTAATATACATTTTGATCTTTTAAGTTCAGACATGAACCCACTCATTCACTAGACATATGACAATACCTTCTTTTAACCCAACATTTACATGACTATGTTCCTTTCCAGACAATGGAGAGATTTAACGCACTGTTCAATATGGCAACATAATTTAAAATAAAAAATAAACATCTGCAAATTTTCTCTATGCATGTTATACATAAGATTTAAGTGTATAAGATAAACTGATAATTAGGCACTTGCACTTGAAGTCTATACAATTTTTTACCAAGCTATATCAATCTTCCTGCATTTCATAGTATCAACCCTCACCTTCTACACACCTCATAAAACTTTTAAGAATGGAAATTCTGCTAATAGTGTAAGGAACTAAATATACCTACTCCAATATTTTAGGTATAAGATGTTTTTAGGGACACAAAAAGTATGTTTAAGTAATTAGGTAGTTGGTAAACTTTCTAGCAGTAAGAACTGTTGGAAATTTCTCTTTGTGCACTGTTTACTCTGCCTCTAGAATCTTTTCCTGTTAGCCTAAGTCCTGCTGCTGCTGCTGCTGCTAAGTTGTTTCAGTCGTGTCCGACTCTGTGCGATCCATAGACAGTGGTACTAACCCTCAAAAGCCAGCAAATGCCTCCTCTATGAAATCTTCCCAATCCTCTCCTTTCCACATTACTTCTGAAAATTCTTATCACTAATTACTAACAGTGTTACAATTATTTATGTATCTATCTCCTACTTATCATTAATTATTAACAGTGTTACAATTATTTGTTATGTATCTATCTCCTACCTAGATCATGAGCTCTAAGTCTATTGTACCCAAGTACTAGCACAGTGACTGTAACAGTGAGGGCTTTAAATGGACTATTAATTTGCATGACTCTTTTTAGAATTTAAAATTCATAAAATCCATTCCAGTCATCTCTATTGCTTATATTCTGTTTCCACTATTTGATATAAAGAGTTGTCTAAGATTTCCTTTCATATATTCTAAATTTATCTTGATATTACAGTCATAAAAACTATTCCTTCAGAAATCCTATCATATGCAACACGGATGAACCTTGTGAACATTATGCCAAGTGAAATAAGCCAGTCACAGACCATCAAATACTGTGTGATTCCCCTTAAGATGAGATACTTCAAACAGTCAAACCCACTGAAGCAGAAAATAGAATGGTGGCTGCTACGAAGTTCAGTTATGCAAGAAGAGTAAGTCCTAACACTTTGCCTATAGCTAACAATACCACACTTTACACTTTAAAATATTTTAAGAGAGTAAATCTCATGTTAAGTGTCCTCACCACAATTTCAGGAAAAATGTTTTTAAAAAGGATCCTTCAATTGTAGTATTTTGCGACCAATTTCCATGGAATCTTATCTACTGACAGATCTGAATTTTTTTTACTTACTTCTCCAATGGATCGTTTGTTACTTTTACAGTTCTACTACTATAATTTTATCTACAGTTATTAGATTTTTAACATAAGAAGAGATGATATTCTTTCATTTCTGACTCCATTCTGATGTCCAAAATTTCCAAAATTCTAAGAAAATAATTTAAATTTGCACTGGTATGCTAATCTCAAACTTTATACAAACTGTTCAAACTGTCTTTTAATCAAAATACATTTCTACACTTACTGTCATTACACACCTCTGCCTTTTCATCCTGCTTCAGATTTTCTGTAATATAGCACTTGATTACTCAAGATAATTTTTTATTGGCAAAATTTGGAAACTTAAAAATGTGTGCTTACTTCTCTAAATGATGTATTTTAAAAATTTCATAATCTGTACTACTTTAGAACCAAATACACACATGCATCAAAAGTTGGAAAGCAAGTTTAAGCCATTACTATAGAAGTGTTAGGGAAAAAAAGAAGCCATGTACAAAATGCTTGCATACATCTTCTGAGGTGAAAAAGAAGACTGAACTAATAAAATTTGAAGTCTTCTTTTCTATTATCAAAAACGTGCAAAAAAACCCCAAAATATGCAACCACTGTAGTACAACTAAAGTAATACTTCCTTTCTAGGAAGTGATTAAACTGTCTTATTAAATAATGGCAATTACTAACCAATTGATTGACTGGTTCATCCATGCCCCATGATTATAAAACATGCTGGCTTTCTGTTAGTTTTACAGTTTTTTGTATTTGTTTTAAATAGCAGACCACCACTCTTAATAATTGCAAAATATGGAACTAAAACAAGAAAGCAAGCCAAGAAAACGGAATTCCTGGAAGCCCATTAAAGCAGAGTAGAAAGAAAAGGTTCCCCTACAAATCTTGACTCTGTTGGGTTCCTCATGCTGCTAAGCTGCCCACTCAGAACTACTAATCTCCTCCCTACTGAGCACCTACTTAACACTGTTGTGCTGTGTGCTTATTCACTCAGTCCTGTCCAACTCTTTGCGACCCCATGGACAGTAGCCCGCCAGGCTCCTCTGTCCACAAGGATTTTTCAGGTAAAAACACTGGAGTAGGTTGCCATGCCCTATTCCAGGGGATCTTCCCAACCCAGGGATTGAACCGGGGTCTCCTGCATTGCAGGCTGAGCTACCAGGGAAGCAGCTCAACATTAAGCATCAAATATACATCTAAAGCTAAAAATGTAAAAAGGACGGAGGGGACCATCAAATGAAAGCCATTCATATAACAGCCTAACAAAAGTTTCCTACACTACCACAATGATAATTCTCTTTCTCCCTCTTTTTGTCATTTAAAGCCAAAACTAAGTTACTCCAATACTGCTGCTAAGTCGCTTCAATCATGTCCGACTCTATGCGACCCCATAGACGGTAGCCCACCAGGCTCCCCCGTCCCTGGGATTCTCCAGGCAAGAACACTGGAGTGGGCTGCCATTTCCTTCTCCAATGCATGAAAGTGAAAAGTGAAAGTGAAGTCGCTCAGTCGTGTCCGACTCTTAGCGACCCCATGGAATGCAGCCTACCAGGTTTCTCCGGCCATGGGATTTTCCAGGCAAAAGCACTGGAGTGGGGTGCCACTGTCTTCTCCAATACCAGATGTCCTCTAAAAATGCCTTTTACATTCAATACTGACAAAGCTTAAATACAGGTTTCATCTCAAGTTTAATAAGGTAAAATATTTATGTAGTTGACATTAATTCCAAATACTTTGCTAGATGAGTACACTCTGAAACACTAAATACAGAATACAAAAATACCTTCGTTAGACAGTGAAAATTTCTTATCATTCTAAACAACTCAAAATTTTTAAAAGGACTAAAACACTTACTTCATTTCCATGTTTTTGAAGGAATTCAATTTCCTGTTGTGTGAATGTTGTCATGGAGATGGATTTCACCCTGTGTGGTGGATTTAACCCTCGCCTAAAAGATAAAAGAAAATACCATTACAAACTATAGTACTTCAAAAATTATGTCAATGAAAAACATTTTAATTAGCACATTTAAACTTAGAACTGTTTTTTATGCTATAAGCTAAATTAAAAAATATTTTAAACTATTAATCCGCACAATAGATATATCAAGGTGAATTTGTTTAGACCAACACTAATTTATTTAAAGATAAATTCAACTTATCAGTTAGTTAGAAATATACAGTACCTGTAATACATTAGTTTATTGGGAACACAAATACTGCTTTAGTGTAAGTCTGATGGAAGGAGAATCATTTATATATATATATGATAGGCTCAATAGTAAAGAAAGTTATTACTTAAATATTTTCATATTTTCTAAGAAAGTGATGATGATAAGTCAGGTATGGAAACATACAAATACTCATATCAAATAGCTACCACCTTTAAGACTGACTTAGGAAACTGAAAACTAATCCAAGGAACCTTGAAGGTATTGATAGATAAGAAAAAAGTTCCATCTCTCCATCAATTCAAATAAAGGTTGATAATGAAGAACATCTTCAACCACCTCAGGAGGCCCTAAGTATTCAAGAAGAAATTAAAGGGACATGACAGGATTCAAGAAATACCTGCATATATATGAATACTTTTAAGGTCCTTCACCACTTTGAATCTTTTCTGTTTCTTTATATTTTTTCATGCACGTGAAAAACTGAACAGAGATGAGCTCAGAGAGTAAGAACTGCTGAGTTCTGTCCAACTACCACTCAGTAGCCTACTCGACCACAAGAATGAGGAGTTAGATAATCTATGCAAAGTAACAAGTTATCTATGCATTTTCATCAAATCAGTTTGCAGTCATATCCTCTGACAAAGACTTCATCTGAAATACAGGTTCTAGGACAGATCAATAGTTTTACAGAATTTGCCATACTCATTTTGCAATCAACCATGATAATTAAATGAGAGTTAACAATGACGCAAAGTAACAAAAAAACTTTCAAAAATATTCTAAAAACATTTCTGAATAATTAAATATGGTACGCAATGTTCTAGAAATACAAAATATTTTACGTTAACATAATAATTCAGAATTAACAGAAGCTCAATTGTTAAACACTCCTGCTTCTTTCTCTCCCTTCTGTCAGACATAGACACATATTTCAGCTCACACTTTGAATTAAATCAAGTTGCACTTTATCTGCTTCACATTTCCAGGTGGAGAAACAATAATTCAGTTTTGTTGTTTTGCTCTAAGTTTTAAACTAATAAATTATTTTTCTTTCAGCTCTTGGTAAGTCATGAAATACAGAAATGAAAATTGCACAGTAGGACAAATTGAAACACAGCCATTTCATCCTAGTAAAACTTTGAAACTTAACTATAAAGAAACAACCACCGTACGAATTACTTTAAGTATCTTTACACTGGTGATCACAAATTAAATTATGCTTTAAAGATATCTAAATTCCCAAAAATGAAAATTTAGAAAAGTCATTATTACTCCTTTAAAGCAGGACATTTTATTTTTCAGTTCACCTGTATTATGAAAATAAGACTACATCACTTTCACAGTTTATTCATTTATATTTATTTGTATTCTATCCTGTTCCAAAACAATTTTAAAAGGAATTAACTTCTTATTGTTCTCTCAAATTTTCCCCCGGCTCTACCCCTCACACTTAGCAACTTTGTCTCTCCTTATTCCCTAATACTTCCTCCTTGTTCCAGACAATCCTCTCTGTTCCCACCTCCCTTATAGGACACTATCTAAAAAAAAAAAAGCAAAGGCATAACTTCCTAACAAGGAAATGTCACAACACTGCTACAAGGGTGTGTATATTTTAGATAAGAAATTAGGGAGTAATGAATTATATCCCTATACTCTAGAATCATCAAATAAGGGAAGCCTCTGACTCTTTTAAAGTTATGTTGTACAGATGCAATCTCATGAAAGCACTGTACTGTATAGCTTATCCATCAATGCTCTACCACACCATAGAGTCAATTTTTGACAAAACCATAACATTCAGTTCAGTTCAGTTCCTCAGTCATGACCGACTTTACAACCCCATGAACCACAGCACGCCAGGCCTCCCTGTCCATCACCAACGCCCGGAGTTCACCAAACCCCATGTCCATTGAGCCGGTGATGCCATCCAACCATCTCATCGTCTGTCGTCCCCTTCTCCTCCTGCCCTCAATCATTCCCAGCATCAGGGTCTTTTCCAATGTGTCAACTCTTCGCATCAGGTGGCCAAAGTATTGGAGTTTCAGTTTCAGAATCAGTTCTTCCAATGAATATTCAGGACTGATTTCCTTTAGGATGGACTGAGTGGATCTCCTTGCAGTCCAAGGGACTCTCAAGAGTCTTCTCCAACACCACAGTTCAAAAGCATCAATTCTTCGGTGCTCAGTTTTCTTCACAGTCCAACTCTCACATCCATACATGACTACTGGAAAAACCATAGCCTTGACTAGATGGACCTTTGTTGGCAAAGTGATGCTTTCTAAGGCCCACTTGACTTCACCGTCACCTTCCAGGATGTCTGGCTCTAGATGAGTGATCACACCATCATGACTATCTGGGTCGTGAAGATCTTCTGTGTATTCTTGCCACCTCTTCTTAATATCTTCTGCTTGTTAGGTCCAGACCATTTCTGTCCTTTATCGAGCCCATCTTTGCATGAAATGTTCCCTTGGTATCTCTAATTTTCTTGAAGAGATCTCTAGTCTTTCCCATTCTGTTCTTTTTCTCTATTTCTTTGCACTGATCGCTGAAGAAGGCTTTCTTATCTCTTCTTGCTATTCTTTGGAACTCTGCATTCAGATGTTTGTATCTTTCCTTTTCTCCTTTGCTTTTTGCTTCTCTTCTTTTCACAGCTATTTGTAAGGCCTCCCCAAACAACCATTTTGCATTTTTGCATTTCTTTGCCATGGGGATGGTCTTGATCTTGAATGAGGTTCGGGGCCATGCTCAGTAAATCTTTAATCCAATTTTTTGTTGATGGGCAGAGCTGTGTTCCCACCCTGTTGTTTGGCCTGAGGCCAAACTATGGTTAGGGTAAAGCAGTCCGTGGGGTCTCAAAGAGCTGGATAGCACTGAGCAACTGAACTGAAATGAAGGAAAGTAATGGCGACCTCTTTCAAAAGGACCTGTGCATGTACTGTTATATTCAGAGCCCCTGATCATGCAGCAGGCCACTGTTGACCCATGCCTCTGTCGGAGACTCCTGGACACTCACAAGCAAGTCTGGCTCAGTCTCTTGTGGGGACACTGCTGCTCCTTTCTCCTGGCTCCTCGGGTGCACAAGGTTTTGTCTGTGTCCTCCAAGAGTCTGTTTCCCCAGTCCTGTTCAAGTTCTGTCATCAAATCCCACTGGCCTCCAAAGTCAAATTCCCCAAGGGTCCTCAATCTCTTTGATGAATCCCCAGGTTGGAAAATCTGTTTTGGGTTCCAGAACCTTCTTAACAGTGTGAGAATTTCTTTGGTATAATTGTTCTGCAGTTTGTGGGTCATCTGCTCAGCAGCTCTGTGGTGGGGCTAATAGCACCTTCCTCTAAGAGGGCTTAATGTCACATGCTGCGTGACCCAGGTCTGCTGCAGTCAGAGCCCCAGTCCCCGCAGCAGGCCACTGCTGACCCGTGCCTCCACAGGAGACACTCAAACACTCATAGGCAGGTCTGGTTCAGTCCGTGTAGGGTCTCGGTCCTGGTGCACACAAGGTTTTGTTTGTGCCCTCCGAACGTCTCTGGTGGGTATGGGGTTTGGTTCTAAATGTGATTTCACCCCTTCTACCATCTTGTTGGGGCTTCTCCTTTGTCCTTGGATGTGGGGTATCTTTTTTTGGTGCAATCCAACATTCTCCTGTCAACGGTTATTCAGCAGCGAGTTGCATTTTGGAGTTCTCGCAAGAGAAGATGAGCCCGTGTCCTTCTACTCCACCATCTTGTTAGAATATAAGCAGCCTAGTATCATCAAAACAAACAACCCAATCAAAAGAGCGTAGAGGTAAATAGACATTTCTCCAAAGAGAACACACAGATGACCAAGATACACATGAAAAGATGTTGACACTGCTAATTATTAGAGAAATACAAATCAAAACTACAATGAGATATCACCTCACACCAGTCAAAATGGTTATCATCAAAGAAATCTGGAAATGACAAATGCTGGAGATGTTGCAGACAGAAAGGAACCCTCCTACACTACTGGTGGGAATGTAAATTGGTACAGCTACTGTGGAGAACAGTATGGAGGATCCTTAAAAATCTAAATATAGAACTACCATATAACCCTATAATCCCACTCTTGGGCATCTATCAGGAAAGAAAAATATGGTCTGAAAGGATACATGCACCCCAATGTTCACTGCAGCACTGTTTACAACAGCCACGACCTGGAAGCTACCTAAATGCCCATCAACTGAGGAATGGATGAAGATGATGTGGCATACACAAGACAACATTTTACTCAGCCACTGAAAAGAATAATGTCATTTGAAGCAACATAGATGGATCTAGAGATTGTCATTCTGGGTGAATTAAGTCAGACAGAGGAAGATCATATGGTATCATGCATATATGGAATCTATACAGAATCTAAACAGAAATGATACAAATGAACCTATTCACAAAACAGAATCAGACTCATAAATTTAGAGAAGAACCTATGCTGACCAAGGGGAAGGGTGGGTGGGAGGGAGAGTTAGGGAGTTTGGGACTGACATGTACACACTGCTACATTTAAAATGGATAACCAACACAGTCCTACTGTATATTGCAGGAAACTGCTCATTATTATGTAACAACCTAAATGGGAAGCTCTTGAACTGTGGTATTGGAGAAGACTCTTGAGACTCCCTTGGACTGCAAGGAGATCCAACCAGTCCATCCTAAAGGAGATCAGTCCTGGGTGTTCACTGGAAGGACTGATGTTGAAGCTGCAACACCAATACTTTGGCCACCTAATGTGAAGAGCTGACTCATTGGAAAAGACCCTGATGCTGGGAAAGACTGAGGGCAGGAGGGGAAGGGGACGACAGAGATGAGATGGTTGGATGGCATCACCAACTCGATGGACATGGGTTTGGGTGAACTCCAGGAGTTGGTGATGGACAGGGAGGCCTGGCGTGCTGCAGTTCATGGGTCGCAAAGAGTCGCACACTGAACTGAACTGAAATGGGAAGAGAATTTGGAAAAGAATAGATACATGTATAACTGAATCACTTGCTGTATACCAGAAACTATCATAACATTATTAATTTACTTCAATATAAAATAAAGTTAAAAAAACACTTCATTATCAAAGGGGAAATGGTTAAGTGACAGTGTTGTTATTGTTTAGTTGCTAAGTTGTAGCTGACTCTTTTTGATACTATGGATTGTAGCCCAACAGGCTCCTCTCTCCATGGGACTTCCCAGGCAAGAATACTGGAGTGGGTTGCCATTTCTTACTCCAGGGGATCTTCTGGACCCAGGGACAGAACTTGCATCTCCTGCATTGGCAGGGGGACTCTTTACTGCTGAGCCACCAGGGAAGTCCTAAGTGGCAATAAAACTGTAGAACTATACAGTATTCTCAAAACTATATTAAAAATATCTACAAAGAAAACAAACTAAATACTCTAAAATATTAATATTCTTTGTTTATAGATTATGCAATTGAATGGGGTTTTTTTCCTATATATAATTTTCAATTCTCTCCAAGTTTTCCACAATGAATCTGTATTATTCTGTACTAGGGGAAAAAAAAAAAACAAACAGCAGAAAATAGTAAACAATTCAATTAACTAGTAGTAGTCAAAATATTTGTACTTTTAGTATTGACTTTATGGATGTCAATGTCTGTGCTGAAGAATTACAAAAAAAAAAAAAAGCAAGAACAGTTCTCCTTCTTAAGGCAATCTTTCAGTTCTTCTAAAATACCTGGAAAACTCTCCTCCCAAATACAGCTACTAGCATCAACAATTTATGTTCACCTCACTTCTCTGCAGCTGGCGTGAGCTATAAAGAACCTACTTGCCTGCCAGTGCAGGAAATAAAAGAAATGTGGGTTTGATTCTTGGGTCAGGAAGATCCCTGGAAAAAAGAATGGCAACCCACTCCAGTAGTTTTGTTTATGGACAGGGAAGCCTGGTGGGCTCAGTCCATGGGGTCGCAAAAGAGCTGGACATGACTGAAGCAACTGAGAATGCACTTCTCTAAATCAGGCACTATTGACATTTCAGGCCAGAGAACCATCACTAGGCACATAAGGCACATCACCCTCTGCCCTATAGGATGTAGGGCAGTATCCCTGGCCCCTACCCACTACAGGCCAGGAGGACCCCCAACCCAGTAAGAATAATGAAAAATGTTTCAGGATACTGCCAAATGTCCCCTGAGGGTGCAAGGGGTGGAACTGCAGAGTACTACTCAAGAACCACTACTCTAAATATACTAACTGTGCTCATCACCAAGTGAAGAAAGAAGTAGAGTTTCTTTGGATCACTACTGATATATAAATTATACCTAGGTTCAATCACCTACAAAACATTCTACACATTCACCATTCATGTTGTTGCTGTTGTTTTAGTCACTGAGTCATGTCTAACTCCTTTGCAACACCACAGACTGTAGCCTGCCAGGCTCCTCTGTCTATGGAATTTTCCAGGCAAGAATATTGGAGTGGGTTGCCATTTCCTTCTTCAGTCACCTCATATACAACAATAATTTTAATTTTCACATAAATTTACTATTTCCAGCATAACAAAAAATAGAAATCCTTAAAAGATTAAGCGAAGTGTCCACAAAATATATATATATAAAGTACATTAATACAAATTAAGAGGTGAAAAAAACTTAATAAGACAGAAGGAAATTAATATCTATAAAGTTCCTAGACTGGCATGTACTTTGCACGTCTAATCTCATTCATTTCTATTTACAACAGTATGGCAGACATTTTTGAAAAGGTTCCTCTGCTAAAATGATAACTTTATAGACTACCAAAAAAAAAAAGAAGAAAAACCCTATTTGCTAATATTTCTAGAAAAATCCTAATTGTTAACACTTCTAATAAATCTCAAGTACTCCCCCTTTACAAAAGAAAAAAACAAAGATAAAAAGTGAACTGAAACTAGAAGAGTGGCCTATGTTAAATTCCGTATTGCTCAGAAGGCAAATATGACAATAGCTAAGACAATGTTCTTTGGCCACCTCATGTGAAGAGTTGACTCACTGGAAAAGACTCTGATGCTGGGAGGGATTGGGGGCAGGAGGAAAAGGGGATGACAGAGGATGAGATGGCTGGATGGCATCACTGACTCAATGGATGTGAGTCTGAGTGAACTCTGGGAGATGGTGATGGACAGGGAGACCTGGCGTGCTGCGATTCATGGGGTCACAGAGAGTCAACACGACTGAGAGACTGAACTGAACTGAAGACAGTGTGAGAGGTAATCCTGAGCTATTCCTATTAAACCCAGGACTTTGGATGAAGAATTAAGCAGCTTCAAGGTGGCAATATCCCTAGATCCAAGCAGTAGAATATGCAAATCCTCTCAAGAAAAATGCATTTATAATTTACAAATTATGCTATGAGGATTTGGAAATATTAAGTTCAATAAAAGGTGAGACTACAATAAAAATCATTACATAAGAGCAAATCATTACTGAGCTTGAGACAGTAGAACACAGATTTATGCCATCTCTTCCCATGACTTTAGCAACTGGATTTATCAAATAAAAAATATAAAGTAAACATAGCATATAGGAAATGTTAAGTGGTGGAATAAAAATGAACAGGAAATATGAAATTATCAGAATAAACTGGTAAATCTAAAAGTCAGAACTTTCAGAAATGAAAATTTATAAATGTGGAAATCAAAAACTTAAGAAACTAGTTATTAAAGAGCAAATTAAACATACCAGAAGAGAGATTTGGGGAATGAGAAAACAGAAGAAATAGCCCAGAAGGCAGCACAGATGCATAAGGAGATAGCAAAGACAAGGATGGGGAAAAAAAAAAAAAAAACAGGGTGGGGGACACTATTAAAAGGTGTAATGAGTATTCCTGCTTTTGCAAGAAAGAATTCAAAGAATGAAGGACAAGCAATATTAAAGAGCTAACAGCTGAGGTTTTTACAATCCAATGAAACTCATGCATCTACAAATATAGGAAGCACATCTTATGAAAATCAGCACAAATAAAATTCATACTTAGAAACATTTGGGTAAAACTTCAAAGATAAAGAGAACATCTTAAAATCAATCAGAAAGAAAAGACAAAGGAAATGAAATCTGACTGAAAAGACTTCTCACTGAAAACCAGAAAATAGTGGAATATTGTCTTTAGGAAGTTTTTTAAAAACTAAAAATTAACAGTTGTGAATCCAGCAAAAATATCTTTTAAGTGTAAGACAAAATAACAATTTCAGATTAAAAAACTGAAGTTTACCCCCAGGAGATCTTCACTAAAGAAACATACAGTTGGCCTTCTGTGCCCCTGAGTTCTACATCCAGGTACTCAACCAACTGCAGATCAAAAATATGGAAAAAAAAAATTCCACAAAGTTCCAAAAAGCAAAATTGGAATTTGCAATGTGCCCAGCAACTATTTGGATGGTGCTAGTGGTAAGAATCTGCCTCCCAATGCAGGAGACCTAAGAGACATAGGTTTGATCCCTGAGTCAGGAAGATCCCCTGGAAGAGGGTATGGCAGCCCACTCTAGTATTCTTTCCAGGAGAATCCCACAGACAGAGGAATCTGGTGGGCTACAGTCCATAGGGTCACAACTGGGCATGCACGCACCATTCCACGTTATGCTTGTGGTGGTAGTCACATGCATCTATACAGATGTTAAGACTCCCAGAACTACACAACAAAAAAGTTGCTTTTAATGTACGCCAACTTAAGATGCCATGTTACTATATACAGTAACGACAATTTTCACACACACTAAAATTTTTCACTGGCAGACCACCTTTCCTTCTCCATCTACCAAATCTGATTATTTATTTAAATGAATGAAATCCTCAAGTAACCAAAACTGAATTATTCATTTATCTAGTTATTTTCAGGATACACTCCTGAAAGCTGGTGCCATTTCCCCATTTTTTGCTAAGCCAAGTCTAGCTATCATGTGAATTCAGTGTTTATAAAACACTTTACTGTAATGACATTAGTCATAACTATTGGATCAAAGTGTTACGCAAATAAACCACATCATTTTTACAGCGCCAATACTGAAGTACCACCCATTCTGGATCCTAAAATACACATTTTTAAGTCTCCAGTTTAGTGCAAAAAAAAAAAATAAAATAGTGACTCATTTAATAATAGCAGTATTGATATTTTAAAAGCATGTTTGCCACTTAATTGGCTTCAAGAAGTTTCAAAGTCATTTACTGGTGGAGCCCAATATGTTTTTGCAGCATAATTAAGTCATATGCAGATCCCCGGGAGTTTCAGTTTTAAGGACCACCACCCAGGTATGACTGCAACCAGATGGTGTGACTCATTCCATATGTCCACCAGTATGTTACTCTTAACTATGCCTCAAACAATCTTGCAAATAGCCATTTGTTCAACTCAAAAAACAATGTGTGCTCGCTGAATAAGTAAGAAAGCTTATTTAGCTAGTTTTATTCACTGCTTTTCTCCTGCTGGAGGAAAAGCTGGTTCAAATATTTCATTAGGCTGTGGAAATTTAAGTGGTTTGCTAACGTTGGCATTAAGTAAGAATGCCAATTTGACATTTAAATCTATCCCAATCTTATTGAGTAAAAATATTGTATATAAATATTCTGTATTATGTAAATTATACATTTAAAATCTACAACAAATAGAAGATGCCTTTAACAGGTTACCAAAAATCTACAGACTTCTGATACCAAGATCTGTATATATTAGATAGTGCAGATATTAGTTTATCCAGAACTCAACTTTAAAACACTGAAAATACATACACACACACACCCATGGTGTGAACCATAATTTCTATTTGGGGTTTTTATTTTTAAAAGCCAGCAACACTACACTGAAAGGTCCTTGTAACATTTAGGGCAAGAACCTAAAAAAATAGTACTCGGGTAACAATTTAAACCTAATTAATGCATTCCTGTTAAAAGTGGACAAAACCTAAGAATGTCTTTATTACCTCTCTAAACCCTACTGAAAAGATAGCAAAGGAATAAAAAGTCCTTAATCCACAAAGAGAGGAATAGAGAACAAGGAGGGAACCCAAAGGCATAGCAAAAATATAGAAAATACAATACCAGCAGTAACCGACTATGCAGAGTAAAGAAAGCTAACACGAAGCTCCTGTAGAGGTGGGAGAAGCCAACTAGAAGATGCCTCCCACCGCAGAGCCCCAAAAGAGCCACAAAAGCAATCAAGCCACAAGTTGGGGGATTTATGCAGGCTCCAAATTAGATTTCCAATTTCCCCACTTCCAAAAGACTACTCCCCAGTGGCTCAGCAGGTAAGAATCTGCCTGCAATGCAGGAGATCCAGGTCTGATCCCTGGGTCAGGAAGATCCCCTGGAGAAGGGAATGGCAACCCACTCCAGGATACTTGCCTGGAGAATCCCATGGACAGAGGAGCCTGGCAAGCTCCAGTCTATAAGGTCTCAAAGAGTCAGACACGACTGAAGCAACTGAGCACACACATGTACCAAATCCAAGGTAGGAAAATTTAATCTGCAATGGTGGTTGTTGTAGTTTAGTCCTTAAATTGTGTTTGACTCTTTGCAACCCCGTAGTCTGCAGCAGTAACCAGTAACGCTGAAAAAGCTGAAGTTGAACAGTTCCGTGGAAGACCTACAAGACCTTTTAGAACTAACACCCAAAAACGATGTCCTTTTCATTATAGGGGACTGGAATGCAAAAGTAGGAAGTCAAGAAACACCTGGAGTAACAGGCAGATTTGGCCTTGGAATGCGGAATGAAGCAGGGCAAAGACTAATAGAGTTTTGCCAAGAAAATGCACTGGTCATAGCAAACACCCTCTTCCAACAACACAAAAGAAGACTCTACACATGGACATCACCAGATGGTCAATACCGAAATCAGACTGATTATATTCTTTGCAGCCAAAGATGGAGAAGCTCTATACAGTCAACAAAAACAAGACCAGGAGCTGACTGTGGCTCAGATCATGAACTCCTTATTACCAAATTCAGACTTAAATTGAAGAAAGGAGGGGAAACCACTAGACCATTCAGGTATGACCTAAATCAAATCCCTTATGATTATACAGTGGAAGAGAGAAATAGATTTAAGGGCCTAGATCTGATAGATAGAGTGCCTGATGAACTATGGAATGAGGTTCGTGACATTGTACAGGAGACAGGGATCAAGACCATCCCCATGGAAAAGAAATGCAAAAAAGCAAAATGGCTGTCTGGGGAGGCCTTACAAATAGCTGTGAAAAGAAGAGAGGGGAAAAGCAAAGGAGAAAAGGAAAGATATAAGCATCTGAATGCAGAGTTCCAAAGAATAGCAAGAAGAGATAAGAAAGCCTTCTTCAGCGATCAATGCAAAGAAATAGAGGAAAACAACAGACTGGGAAAGACTAGAGATCTCTTCAAGAAAATTAGAGATACCAAGGGAACATTTCATGCAAAGATGGGCTCGATGAAGGACAGAAATGGTACAGACTTAACAGGAGCAGAAGATGTTAAGAAGAGGTGGCAAGAATACACAGAAAAACTGTATAAAAAAGATCTTCACAACCCAGATAATCACGATGGTGTAATCACTCATCTAGAGCCAGACATCTTGGAATGTGAAGTCAAGTGGGCCTTAGAAAGCATCACTATGAACAAAGCTGGTGGAGGTGATGGAATTCCAGTTGAACTGTTTCAAGTCCTGAGGGATGATGCTGTGAAAGTGCTGTACTCAATATGCCAGCAAGTTTGGAAAATTCAGCAGTGGCCACAGGACTAGAAAAGGTCAGTTTTCATTCCAATCCCAAAGAAAGGGAATGCCAAAGAATGCTCAAACTACTGCACAATTGCACTCATCTCACACATTAGTAAAGTAATGCTCAAAATTCTCCAAGCCAGGCTTCAGCAATACGTGAACCGTGAACTTCCTGATGTTCAAGCTAGTTTTAGGAAAGGCAGAGGAACCAGAGATCAAATTGCCAACATCCGCTGGATCATGGAAAAAGCAAGAGAGTTCCAGAAAAACATCTATTTCTGTTTTATTGACTATGCCAAAGCCTTTGACTGTGTGGATCACAATAAACTGTGGAAAATTCTGAAAGAGATGGGAATACCAGATCACCTGACCTGCCTCTTGAGAAATCTGTATGCAGGTGAGGTAGCAACAGTTAGAACTGGACATGGAACAACAGACTGGTTCCAAATAGGAAAAGGAGTACATCAAGGCTGTATATTGTCACCCTGCTTAATTAACTTATATGCAGAGTACATCATGAGAAACACTGGACTGGAACAAACATTTACAAGCTGGAAACAAGATTGCCGGGAGAAATATCAATAACCATCTTCAGATATGCAGATGACACCACCCTTATGGCAGAAAGTGAAGAGGAACTAAAAAGCCTCTTGATGAAAGTGAAAGAGGAGAGTGAAAAAGTTGGCTTAAAGCTCAACATTCAGAAAACAAAGATCATGGCATCCGGTCCCATCACTTCATGGGGAAACAGTGGAAACAGTGTCAGACTATTTTTTTTTTAGGCTCCAAAATCACTGCAGATGATGACTGCAGCCATGAAATTAAGAAACGCTTACTCCTTGGAAGAAAAGTTATGACCAACCTACATAGCATATTCAGAAGCAGAGACATTACTTTGCCGACTAAGGTCCATCTAGTCAAGGCTATGGTTTTTCCAGTAGTCATGTATGGATGTGAGAGTTGGACTGTGAAGAAGCCTGAGTGCCGAAGAATTGATGCTTTCGAACTGTGGTGTTGGAGAAGACTCTTGAGAGTCCCTTGGACTGCAAGGAGATCCAACCAGTCCATTCTGAAGGAGATCAACCCTGGGATTTCTTTGGAAGGAATGATGCTAAAGGTTAAGCTCCAGTACTTTGGCCACCTCATGCAAAGAGTTGACTCATTGGAAAAGACTGATGCTGGGAGGGATTGGGGGCAGGAGGAGAAGGGGACGACAGAGGATGAGATGAGTGGATGGCATCACGGACTCGATGGATGTGAGTCTGAGCGAACTCCGGGAGTTGGTGATGGACAAGGAGGCCTGGTGTGCTGCGATTCATGGGGTCGCAAAGAGTCGGACACAACTGAGCGACTGAACTGAACTGAGTCTGCAGCAGACCAGGTTCCTCCATCCTCCTCTACCTCTCGGAGTTTGCTCAAATTTCATGTCCATTGAGTCAATAATGCTTTCTAACTGCTTATTTAATCTGGAGAGCCTATACCAAATACACTCTGGCACAGCTGAGGACTGCTACTTGGTATTATGCCAAAACTTGGAGGCTTATCTGAGACTCTACACACTGCACAATAATTGATTCTATGTCCTCATCCCTTCCCTCAACCTGGCACTTAGAATGACAGTCAGACCTTTTTATTCCCCAAAAAGACTGGAGAGAAAAAAAAAATCTATGAACTAGAAAAAAAGCATGGATAGAAAGATCATATATACTCCCAAAGAGGGAGTGGAAAATGGGGCACAGAGAATGACTAGTAAGAATAGCATCAAACTTCTCAACAGCAATACTGAAGGTTTAAAGACAATGAAGCAATGTTTTAAAAACTCCAAGGGTATTTTCACCTTTGTGAATGTACACAAACTATTAATTTTAACATGAGGGCAGAATAAGACATTTTCAGCAATGCAGATCTCAAAAATTATCTCCCATTAACCTTTAATCAAGAGGCTAATGGAAATGTGGTGATCCTGGAAAAAGAGGTTTCAATACAGGTTAGGCATGATGGGAATTTCCAGAACTAAGGTAGAAGAAGGAAGTCCAAACACAACAGCTGCACAGCAGGCGTAGAGCACATTATCTCCAGACCAAAATGACAGAAGCACCCAGCATCTGACACATCTGATCATCCTATAAAAAGGTGCATACCGCAGCCAGAGATAATTTTATGTGGGGAAATATTAATGAAATCCACATGGAAAACAAAGCAAATGAAGAAACCTAGACAATTATAAACTTCAGGGAGAAAAGTCTATAAAAGAAAGAAAATGTAGTAGTAACATATTATAGGACTTGGCTGAGACAGTATGTAGGAGAAGGCAATGGCACCCCACTCCAGTACTCCTGCCTGGAGAATCCCATGGATGGAGGAGCCTGGTAGGCTGCAGTCCATGGGGTCGCGAAGGTCAGACAGGACTGAGTGACTTCACTTTCACTTTTCACTTTCATTCATTGGAGAAGGAAATGGCAACCCACTCCAGTACTCCTGCCTAGAGAATCCCATGGATGGAGGAGCCTGGTGGGCTGCCGTCTATGGGGTCGCAGAGAGTCAGACATGACTGAAGTGACTTAGCAGCAGCAGCAGCAGAGACAGTATGTACATAATAGTAACATACTGTAGGACTTAGCTGAGACAGTACGCACATAATGCACTAAGATAAATACTTAGTGATTTAACCAAAACTGTGATAGTCTATTGAAGGAGTAGATACAGAGTACACATGGAAAGTGAGAGGAGTGTTAAGAGGGCCGAAGCCTTATCTTCACTCTTGCAGAGAGAAGCCAAAGTTGAAAAAAAAGCATGTTAGTTAGAAATACAAAGGTAAAAAAGAGAACACTGTCCATGATAAACAGAAATGGGGAAAGGGAAGAGGTGACTGCTGTTGCTCATTATAAGCCTTTTTAAACTATGTGCAAGTATTTTAATTAAAATTAAATTTAAAAATAAACATAAAATATGGGGGAAAATGGTTCTTTCCCTTCAAAATGAAATTTGACACATACACACACTGTATTCTTTAACCGCTGTATTCTTTAACTGAAGAAAAAGCATTTCTAGAAAATATGAGGAATTTTTTAAAATTTCAAATTTCTCATATTTCAAAAATATCAAGACTCTACTACACATCAGCAATTTCTTTTATAGAAGTACCTCTGAACACAAATGTTCCAAGTCAGAGCCACCAAGATTCATTAAGAGATAAAGGCTTGAAGAGAGAAATAAGTAAGTTTTCCCATCTTCCCACATTATTAGTTCTGCTGACTTTCTTACTTTCCCCATCAAAGATCTTGCAAAATTTAATGCAGAAATGGGGCAAGAATTAGAATTTTTAGAATCTAACACTACAAGAAAAATCCCTCTTCTTTTCCTAAACATGTATGTTTCACTATGATTCCATACCTGGTCTTGTAACTCCCTTTACAGAACCTAGACAGCATATTAAAAAGCAGAGACATTACTTTGGCAACAAAGGTCTGTCTAGTCAAGGCTATGGTTTTCCCAGTAGTCACGTATGGATGTGAGAGTTGGACTATAAAGAAAGCTGAGCATGGAAGAATTGATGCTTTTAAACTGTGGTGTTGGAGACGACTCTTGAGACTCCCTTGGACTGCAAGGAGATCCAACCAGTCCATCCTAAAGGAAATCAGTCCTGGGTGTTCACTGGAAGGACTGATGTTGAAGCTGAAACTCCAATACTTTGACCACCTGATGTGAAGAGCTGACTCATCTGAAAAGCTCCTGATGCTGGGAAAGATTGAGGGCAGGAGGAGAAGGGGACGACAGAGGATGAGATGGTTGGATGGCATCACCACCTCAAGGGACATGAGTTTGAGTAAACTCCAGGAGTTGGTGATGGACAGGAAGGCCTGGCATGCTGCGGTTCATGGGGTTGCAAAGAGTCGGACACAACTGAGCAACTGAACTGAACTGAACTACAGAATAAAACCTATTACCTTTTCTGCATAAAAAGTGAAAGTGGCTCAGCCCTGTCCAACTCTTTGCAACCCCATGGACTATACAGTCCATGGAATTCTCCAAGTCAGGATACTGGAGTGGGTAGCTTTTCCCTTCTCCAGGGGATCTTTCCAACCCAGGGATTGAACCCGTGTCCAGCATTGCAGAATTCTTTATCAGGTGAGTCACAACAGAAGCCCAAGAATATTGGAGTGGGTAGACTATCCCTTCTACAACAGATATTCCCAACCCAGGAATCGAATCGGGGTCTCCTGCATTGCAGGCAGATTCTTTACCAACTGAGGTATCAGGGAAGCTCTTCTGCATAAAGGCCTTAAATTACTCAAAGATAGTGACCTCATGTACAGCTCCATACCCTCACTCCCCAGTTTTTTCTTCTTTAAGCTAATATACTTCTGGTCCCTGGAGATATTCCGCTCATTCAGAATTTCAAATCTCCTTATCATCCTAACTAATTTTCTTACACCATGCTCCAATTTGTTAATTCATCTCTTAAGCTAAGTAACTAGAATAAAAGTAAAGAGTAATTATGACTTCCTTCCCTGTAAAAGACAGTTATGATACCAATCAAAAGGAGACCATGTTTTACACAGGAGTCTTTGGAAAAACACATTCTAACCTAAAAACAAAACAAAACAAAAAAAAATTCATTCCCCATATATAGAACAATTCAAATAAGGTCCCACCCCTCCTCTAAGTTAGTAAATTTCATTCTAATCATGTCCAAGAAGGTGTTTTTAGGGCAACAGCTCTCCTGAGTGAGGCTGAAAAGGATGTCTGGAGGAACCTGGAGGAACAAAGTACCCAAAGTTATGAACGATTTATCTTTTTTATATACAGTAGAGGAATCCAAGGTGTGTATTCCTAGACAACTATCGATTTGATCAGGTGGACCTGGGAAATGCATTACTGAGTGGGGAAAAAAACAAGATAATGGCACCTAGTACTGAATATCTCCACAGAAGCTTCTTAAGAATGTAAGCATTATACATGTTGTACAAAAAAGACAGAAAATTATCACTTTCAGTATTTGCTTATTTTCCAAAGAGTGTACTAAAACTAGATACACAAGTTTCTAAAGAGGCAAAATATTTAAATTGAGGTCCAAAGGTCAGCAAGTTCCTTAAAAGAATGCTGTAATTCTTATTTATAATACAACTCACTAATATTTAAAATTTTAATATAAATTTAATTAGATAAATGACACAATCACTACTTCAAAACTGATTAAAGGTCAAAGTGCTTACAAGCACACTGAACCAAATTCACAGACTAATGAAAGGAGAACATAGACAAACTATAAAAATGCCGTGGTAGCAAGTTAAGGTCAAATGATGTCACCCTCCCTTGGGTGCCAAGGGACACCAAGACAGGAGGTGCTCACAACACTTAAGAGTCTCTCTCAGTTTGCTGAATGAATCCACATTTATCTTTCCTGCTAAAAAACCTACAGCAAACGCCTATTCCACAATGAACATTCATGCTAGAAGGTCCTATCTCTTGCTCCTTTTAACTGAGTTTTATGCTTATCTAGAGTTGTTTCATATACTACTAAACTATATTTACTTGGTATAGTATTTGGCAGGTTTTTGTTGTTGTTCAGTTGCTAAGTCATCTCTAACTCTGAGAACCCATGGACCTTCTGTCCAGGCTCTTTTGCCAGGCTCCTTCTGTGCACTGATTTCTCAGGCAAGAATATATGGAGTGGGTTGCCATTTCCTTCTCCAAGAGATCTTCCCACCCAGGGAAAGAATCTGAATCTCCTGCATTGGCAGGTGGTTGGTCCAACAGGGAAGCTCTATTTGATAGATATACAGTTTAATTAAACATTATATAAAACAATCATACTTGAGTAAGAACTGTTTCCATGAAAATGAAGTATTTTAAAAACTCCACCAAATAGTCACTATGAAAAGCTGTTACTCAACTGTAGACAAGAAATGTAAAACATCTAAACTGAAAAGAGATCTAGAGCAATTCAGCACTCAAACTGCTTTAAAAGTAGCTCAAAATTCTAAAAATCTTTTATAACACAAAGTGAGTCTAAGTTATATCAAAGGGACAAAAATCTCATCAGTGGAACCATATTCAAAGAAAAGTCCTAGGTGTTACATAATGCTCTGGCAAATTAACAATTACATGCTAAAATTCAAAAACCTAAATTTTATCTGTATGTTTTTTAATGATTGTCTTTTTTGATAAACCTAAAGACTATCACTGTCTTTTTTCACTGCTTTTTTGGATAAATCTAACCACTATCAATCCTGAACACATGGGATGAGGGGTTTTAATTACAGTTCAAACACAGAAAATAGCAAAGTAATTAATTCCTGACAGGACAGATGTGCCAAATTCAAAAGAATCAATATCAGAACCAATCGCACCAGAACTCATCACACTCACAACACATAACAATAGTTTCTGAAGAAATTCAAAGAGCAGACATTTGAAGCTAGCTAAAACTACTAAAGAAAAGCATGACATAACTCTAAAACACAAAAATACACAATATATTAATAAACTACCTGTCCTGCCCTTTAATATCCAATGAAGTAAAATCCACCATGTAAATCCCCCAAATACAGAATTCACAACAATTTATAATAAGCATTACAGTGTAAGGTAACTTTACAATTTAAAGTTGTTAAGGATTACACTACTTTTCTTTATGACTGTTACTAGAATAACGCCTGACACAAGAGTACTTAGTAATTATAGCTAGTAATTATTATCGTATTTTTCATTTAAATACTTTAATTTTTGTATCCCCTGGATACATGTACTAGTGCCTGGACTTAATATTTACTTTAAAAAAACCTCTGCCCTTCACAATTGAAAAAGTTATCAAAATAGCTTTCCCACTTAAACTGAAATTGTACTACACTCTCAAAATATTTCACTGAATGTACCCATGCTGCTGCTGATGCTGCTAAGTCGCTTCAGTCGTGTCCAACTCTGTGCGACCCCACAGACAGCAGCCCACCAGGCTCCCCCGTCCACGCAAGAACACTGGAGTGGGTTGCCATTTCCTTTTCCAATGCATGAAAGTGAAAATGAAGTCGCTCAGCCGTGTCCGACTCTTAGTGACCCCATGGACTACATACAGCCTACCAGGCTCCTCCATCCATGGGATTTTCCAGGCAAGAGTACTGCTAGTGTACCAAAAAACATGAAAAGGGAATTAAGGATGTAAACTGCCACTTGTGACATCCATGAGGTTCTGAATATTATACATAGAGGTCCAAAAGGGTATTTGAGTCAGTCTACTCAAATGCTAGTGAATATATAAAAACAAATGCCTGTTTTCAATTGCCCAACTTTAATTTTAAAGTAAAAATTCTTATTAATAAAGATTTATCATAAGACTCAAAATGCACACAAAATTGAGTATAAGTTACTATGTGTTTACATTTATCCACCTGTGAAATTCCAAGTTTAAATGCACTATCTACATAAATGGACTGGTATTAAGCAGCTGGCCTAGATGTTTCTCAAATGTTATTTTTTATTTTTATCTAAACTCTCTCTGCAAACTAAATGAATCATTTTTTTAAGTATAGAACAATTCTTATATTATTTACCAATTAATTAATGCTAACAATCTCAGCAAAATAAATAATCTGGTCTAAACCTAGTCTTTTCATCAACTATAAGTTCATTAACATGAGGCAATATTTTATGTTGGCTACAATGGAATGCCATTTATAAGTCTGAATAGTTCCACAGATAGAAGCAGCAAGAATGACAAGTCAATCTGTTAGAACACACCCTTTCTACCTCAATGACAGTTTAATATACCTAAATCTGAAGTCTATTTTAAAGTTTCACAATCTTAATTCAGTTACATATTTTAAATAACCATCCTACAAGCACAGAGTGCAATCATCTGAAAAAAAAAAAACAGGAATAAAAGATCAGCTCTGAGTCTAGTAATATTAACAAGATACTTGTTCAATTTATTTAACAAAGATACTGCTAAATAATAAAAAGGCATGTGACTATCTTAAAATTCATAATAGCAGATACCATTTATTGTGTATCAGCATTTTCTAGGCACATCAAGGTTCCTGAAAGGCAGCTAACATGCCTCAATTCATGTATGTATATTCCCTGCTTAGCCCCATGCTCAAAAATAATATATACTCAATTAATATTTAGTAAAGTGTACCATTTAATCCTCTGAACAAACTTAAATCTATATCTTATCAGCCTCTTCTCACAAATAAAGAAGCTGAGGGGATGGATCCAGGCCAACCTACACATAGTGGTCTTGCTCAATACTTTGCCTTTGCTTAATACTTTGCCCTAAGTCACAAAGCTGGGCTTTCCTAATAGCTCAGTTGGTAAAGAATCCACCTGCAACACAGGAGACCCCAGTTCAATTCTTGGGTCAGGAAGATCCCCTGGAGAAGGGATAGGCTACCCACTCCAGTATTCTTGGGCTTCCCTTGTGGCTCAGCTGGTAAAGAATCCACCTGCAATGCAGGACACCTGGGTTCAATCCCTGGGTTGGGAAGATCCCCTGGAGAAGGGAAACGCTACCCACTCCAGTATTCTGACTTGGAGAATTTCATGGACTGTACAGTCAGTCCATGGGGTCGCAAAGAGTTGGACACAACTGAGCAACTTTCACTTTCAAGTCACAAAGCTAGTGGTAGAGTCAAAATCTGACTTCATAATTCATATTCAATTACAGCACATCATCTAAATATCAAATACATAATTATCATTAAACTCAATAGCTATTATTCCTGAAGTATTTTCCTATATTATTGCTTTTCAAAGAAAAAAATCCTCAGGAATTATTGTTCTTTCAGAATTTCTGAGTAGACATTTATCCAGTCTTTCTCCACAAGGATCCCACATTTCTGATTTGGGAATTCTATTTGGGATCTTTGTTATTCCAATAATATCACCGTACAACATATCCAATGAAGGTACTGGTTCTATGCAATCATATGACCTAACCTAATCCAGAATGAATTGTAGAATTTCTGGAAGAGTTGTAATAATAATATAAATTAAGGCAGCCGGGAGCAGCCATCTTTAAATGAGGGAAATCTAGGCAACATCATTAAATCAGAGCATAAAGTCTCATTTTAAGACAAACAATACATTCCCCTCATATTTTTAAACCAACTTCAGTCACACTGAGTTAAATCTAAAGAATTCAAATTGATTAAAGGTGCTTCTCATTTTATCATTTTTCATATATTGTTCCCTACTCATGGAATGTCCTGTCCCCTTCGTTAATAATGCCTCTCACCTACTGGGCAGCTATTATTAATATATATCCCAGGAGTCATGTGAGATGTCAGACACACAATATCTCTAATATTGAAAATTAACCTACATCGAAAATGCATAAGGTAAACCTCATCCTTGCCTTTCAAACGTGAGAAAATTCACACTCATAAAGGCTGAGTGATATTCTCAACACTACACAGCTAATAAGTGGAGCCAGGATTCAAAACCAAGTTTATCCAGTTCATAAGCATTAGTATGTGTTCTTTCACTACATGAAGCCACTGCCACGTGGCTCTTATCTTTAAAGGTCTTCGATCAGCCATTAAGTCTTCTGTGAAGCTTTCCCTATTCATTTACATATTTCGTGGATAGCTCATTCAAAGAAATGAAGTATTACAATATATTGTAACTGTTTCCATACTAAGAATGCAAGCCCCTGAAATACAGTGGGATCCCAACAGGACCAGTGCCTCCCACAGTACACGAAACAGGCCAAGCAATAAATATTTGCAGATTTACAACTGAACAGATACGGAGTCCTATCTGTTACACAGTAAATTCCATTCAAGTGAACAATTGACATGTATAATGAGATAGCCTCTCATATACAATGTTTCTGAAATGCAAACATTCTAGGAAGAAACTTGTAAATAATTCTTCATATTACACATTTGCAGCAATAAATTCATACTTATAAACAGATACACAGAAAAGTCAGATATCCAGAAGAGTAAATATATACATTGTTGTTGTTCAGTCCCTAAGTCATGTCTGACTCTGTGATCCTGTGGACTGCAGCACACCAGGCTTCCCTGTCCTTCACTATCTCCTGGAGTTTGCTCAAACTCATGTTCACTGAGGTGATGACTCCATCCAACCTCACATTCTCTGTTGCCCCCTTCTCCTGCAGCCCTCAATCTTTCCCGGCATCAGGGTCTTTTCCAATGAGTTGGCTCTTTGCATCAGGTGGCCAAAGTTATTAGGGCTTCAGCAACAGTCCTTCCAATGAATATTCAGGGTTGATATCCTTTAGGGTGGACTAGTTTGATCTCCCTGCTGTCCAAGGGGCTCTCAAGAGTCTTCTCCAGCACCACAATTTGAAAGCATCAAGTCTTCATCAATGCTTCATAAAGCGTCAATTCTTTATGGTCCAACTCTCACATGCCAATATGACTACTGGGAAAACCATAGTTTTGACTATATGGACCTTGGTCTGCAAAGAGATGTCTCTGCTTTTTTATACGCTGTCTAGGTTTGTCACAGCTTTTCTTCCAAGGAGCAAACATCTTTTAATTTTATGGCTGCAGTCACTGTCCGCAGTGATTTTGGAGTCCAAGAAAATAAAATCTGCCACTGTTTCCTGTTTTTCCCCATTTATTTGCCATGAAATGATGAGACTGGACATTTTTTCAAATCAAATACTTTAAATGTATTAATGGACCTTGTGTTAAGTAAAAACACAGCATACTTACTATGCAAAAAGTCACACAGTACCCTCAAAACAAACTAGACTATATAGCCTTCGTTGTTTTAAAACCAAAGTTGCCCACGAAGTTTTTATTTGTAAATGAAAAGAATGAACCAGACTATCTCCTAAACACTACCCAGCTCTAGGATTCTGTTGTAATTCAGTAACATCACTAATTATCAACTTCTCAGAGTGCTTTCTTGATCCTACAATCTAAAACTGACTTCTCAGAGAAGGTCTCTCCTTACTATTTCAGTGCACTCTTGCCCCTGACATTTTTCTCATTTGATTACTTACTATGTTACCATCTCCCCAACAAGAATGTAAGCACCAAGAGAACAAAAGACCTTGCTCAATTCATCAGCACTCCCCAAGGCTTTACAGAGAACCTAGTCGGCACCCAATAAACATGTTAAAGAAATAATCATCATGGGAGACTAATGATGCATCTTTGCCCAACTTAGGAAGACAAAAAAATCGTACACTACTGGGCATGTCTTACATTTTCGAAAAAAAAAAAAAAAACCTCAAGTTTTCTCACATATTATACACTTTGCCTCAAGATTAATCTTACAAAGTTTCTGGAGGGGAACGGGGAGATCAAATAACTGATTTCAAAGAATGGAACAAAAGAAAGAACTTACGTAGATGTTTGATACAACAAAGGTTTTAAGACCATTTAGTAATTACCTCTTCGTTGGTAACTTACTACAAGATAATTTAGTGTATAAAAACAACTTAGTTCCAAAATCAACTGCAAACTCTCAAAAAAAAAAAAAAAAGAAAAAACCTTCAATCTCAGCAACAAACATCTTAATAGAAAAAAGCAGCTTAATGAAGAAAAGAAGAACCAATATAAACCATCCCAGTAATTCAAGACGGCAGTCTCCCTTTTTCTGAAACAATACTGTCTTTCCATCTCTTCTCGTTTCTGTGTACAGCCAGGACACTTGGATATTGACGGAGAAATCTTACAGATAACACCACCACCACATGGACAATGACGCAGCTCCTAGTCAGCCCTTACTTCCATTTAAAACTTTACCCCAACTCTTCAAGACTCTCTTTGGGTCATAAAACTGAAGTTCCACAGTCTCACTCCTGCTTTCTCTGCCTCCCTCTCCCGCAATTAAACGCAGACCCCCCTCCCCTCCACTCAACTCTTCCCCTGGGATTCCCATCTCTGCCATCAAAACATTTTAACCCCGCTACTATTTCTAAGTGCTGGCTTTCTCAGTGTCCTAGGAACTCTGGAGCCGAAAGAAGAAAAAAAAAAAAAAAGCTAAACGTCCAAAAAACAGGCTAAGCGTCCCTGCTCTCTCTCCCACCCCGGCCTTACCCACCACCCCTCTACCGGGGGCCCAGCAGGTGCCTCGCTAGGGACCGCCGCGCCCCGGCAGAGAGGCGGGGCACACAAAGGACCCGCGAGGCCCTCCCAGCCTCCTCCCACTGCAGCTCCATCGGGTCGGCGCGCCCGGGCTAGCGGAGGCCCGAGGGAGGCGGGCAGGCGCCGGCTCCGCGGGGACCAGAGATGCTCACCCCGGGCGCCCTCTCCCAACCACGACCCCGCCCACGCCCCAGCCACCAACGCTACCCACCCCGCCCCCCACAACGCCGGGCCTGGACCCTCGCCCGGCGAAAACCGAAAGCGCATCCCCGGCCCCGCGGGCCCAGCGCATCCCGGCCCATGGCCCCGAGCCCCGTGAGGCCCCCCGCCCGGCCAACCGCCCCCCGCGCCCGAGGAAGGGCCGGCCGCCCGCCCGGCCGCCCCGCACTCACAGGCTGCCGGAGCAGGAGGTACAGACGAAGGAGCCGACCGTCATGTTCACGTAGGTGGGGCCGCGCTGGTCGCAGTCGAAGCACTTTCGGTTGTGCGGGAGGCTGGTCATGTCCCGCAGCATCTTCAGGTGCTTCTCCTCCTGCTTCCGCTTCGCGCTGGCCGCCATGGCCGCGGCGCCGAGCGAGGAGGCCGGCAGGGCCGGGAGCCGGGCGGCGCTGCGCCGGGGACCCCGCGGTCCCACCGGCCGCCCTGGCCGCGGCCGCCGCCCTCCGTCAGCCCGCGCCGCCCGCGCCGGACCCGGGCCGCTGCGGCTCGACTCGACCGGGCTGAGCGCGAGAAGGACACGCCGCGGAGCGCGGGCTGACGGGCCACGCGAGCCGGCCCGACAGTCGTGGGACAACCGCCGCCGCCGCCTTCCCGACTTCTCCTGAGGGGAAAAGACGAGGAAGGGGGGACGGCAAGAAGAGGCCCGCCCCGGGCGGCCTGAGGCCAAGTGTCGGCTGGCGCCCTCTGCTGGCCGGGAGGAGTTACTGCGGCCCCACTTGCAGGCAAAGCGCATTACTTGGGTTGCCTTCCTCCCCATAATTCAGAGTTCATCACCCTGTGTCCTAAACAGCTCTTCATCCGTCTAGCCCAGGCTACTCTCTCACTTCATCCTAATCTACTCGGCCACACGGGATTTCCATTTGAATCCCGAACAGAGTAAGCTTCCTCTTGAGTCAGGAACCCTTGCCGGGGCTGTACACTCTATAGCAGGGGTTCTCCGCTATGCCTCCGTTGGCATTTTGGACTAGAGGATTTCTTGGTGTGGAGGCTGTCCTGTGCCGTGTAGGATATTGAACACCATCTCTAGCCTTGACCCACTAGATGCCAGAATGACCTCCCCACCCCATGCCGTGTTGTTGTGGCAATCGAAAATTCCCTGACGTTGCTAAATGTGGAGTCATGGTAGAGGGAGGTGCAATCCACCTGGCTAAGAACCACTGCTACACGTGGGAGGCTATGTCATCCATGCACCCACTGCAGGCAACTTCTTTAAGCCCAATCAACCTACTTAATATTGCAGCCCGGAGGATCTGCAACATTTCCACGTGAATAATTTACACGTTCAGGAAAGTCACCCTCAGTGAAATGGCTGTGCTGTGTTTTCTTCATAGTTCTGGCTATTTAAAATCCTGTTCCTTCTACTCTAGAAGAGATTAAGGGAGTTCAAGCCCTGCTCACTCCCTTAATCTTATCAGAGACCCCCACCTTTGACCCACTGTTATAATGTAAATAAAATCCTATTCCTTCTTTAGTGTTTACTGTGTTTTCCCTGGGATCTCCCTTTAGGCTCCAAACGACCTGGACCCCAGTGTTTTCTTCTCTGCTCCACTCCCTGCCCCTCCCAGACCTGCAGGCTGGATGCTCAGTATTTATGGAATGAGTGCATTTGTATCTCACTTAATCTTCACAAGATCTCTTAAGGGTAAGCCTTATGGTTCTTACAATCGGGAAGCCAACACTCTGGAGGATTAAGTAAATTTACCCTTGGATATACATGGGTTGTCCCAGACAGTCAGACTGCAGAACTCAAATCTCTTAATCACTCCAGGAATCCACCGCCAGCAGGATGTTAAAAATCATTCTCCACGGAGTATCCAGGGAGACCCAGAGAGTCCAGAGTCCCTCAGCCAGTGAATAGGAAAGTAAGATTAGAATCCAGGTTTCCTATTGTCGAGGCTAGCCTCCAGATCTCCAGTCAAAGTGACTGGACACGTCGGCCAAATGAGACTTAATATTACTAGTAATAATAACGTGCTTAATAGTAAGAGAAAAGGATTGACAGATTTTGGCTTGGCCAATGAATGTTTAACTTAGGCTCCCCTCGTGACTCAGACAGTGAAGAATCCACTTGCAGGGCAGGAGACCCAGGTTCGATCTCTGGTTTGGGAAGATGCCCTGGAGAAGGGAATGGTTACCCACTCGAGTATTCTTGCCTGGAGAATCCCATGGACAGAGGAGCCTGGTGGGCTACAATCCATGGGCTCGAAAAAACCATTAGCACATGTAAAAAATTAATAATTCCTTAAAATCCTCATATATCCCATCAGAGTTCAAAGTTCCAATTGTCAATGTTTAAAAAATTTTTTTTACAGTTTATTTGAATACCCACCTTGCAATTGAGTAATGTGTCTCATATTGTAAAATCTCTTTTAGTCTATGGTTACCCTTCCATCTCCTCTTTTTTTTTTTTTAATTTTATGTTATTTTATTGGCTGCACCATGCAGAATCCTACTTTCCTGACCTTTAATTGGACCCTTGACCCCTGCAGTGGAGGCTTAGAGTCTTAACCACTGGACCACAAAGAAGTCCCCACCATCTCCTTTTTTCCTTTCAATTAATTTCTTTTAGGAACTGGGCCCTTGGTCATGTCATTTTCCATTGTCTACATCATTTAACATTTTTCTCTATCCTCTGTTTCCTAAGAAATGCATTATTGGGTCTAATTCACTTGTATCCAGTTCAATTTTTTTTTTTTTAATTTGGCCAAATTTTATCTTTGTGTTCTTCCACATAATGGGTGGGGGAGGAGGAGGGGAATATCTTTCTGTCCTTTTATGACATTGATAGCCCTTGATGATTAATGTCTAGATTTATTAATCCGTTACAGTTTACAAAATGGTGACAGTCTAACTCTATTCTTCCTTCTTCACGTATCGGCTGAAAGAAAATGTTTTTTATGAAGAAAAACTTGCCCTCAGCCACTGTTTAGCACAGTTCACGTCAGAAAGGCAGAGTGACTAGTTGATTCCTTCTGTTTATTCACAAACTTTCAAAATAATATATTGGTTTCCTAACACCTTGCAATGGTGAGCAATGTTTTTTTCCATGTCATTACAAACTCAAGAATTTTTAAATGTATTTGGTATATTTCACATCCTCCTTGGAGCTCACATTGTCTCTTCATGAGTGAGTGGGAGCCTTAGAAAGTTGACTTCCGAGTCTTTTTGACAAGACCGTTGACTTAACATCAGCAGGAACGCCAAGGCAACTGGATCCTTGGCTGTTTAGGAGAGGAGAGTACTGAAATGTCCACTCCTGGACTGACCAAGACAGAAGGCTTCACAACCCCACTGTGACCAAGTGTGACACCCAGCCATCTCTTACTCATCACTAACAAATGCATTCAACCCACAGCCAATGGCTTCCTTATTTGTTTCTATATTTGTAATGCCCACTTGTTTGTGTGTTTTCTGATTGTTCATCTCTCCATGGTCTAGCATCTAATAAATGCCAAAATCAGAAGGTGTGACTGCAGCCCCTTGTACAAACAGTTTAATAAGTGGTTGTTGTGTTGTTGTTGTTTAAAGAATCAGGAGTCGGTATTTCTAGACTCTCATTCTATAGGAAGGTGACGTTCAGGTGATGTCCAAAGTGTTTTCTCCAAATGAAGCTGAAAGTCCATATGACCTGCTGAATTCTAGCTTTTTTAATCTCCCATATAATATCAAAGTAGGTTTCTACTCTCTCAGATCCCAAAGAGAATTTGTGATGTGTCAGGCAAGGCTACTTATTTACTTGTCTTGACTCTCACAACAAAAGGAGGTATTTTTGTCCCTATTTCATATATGAGGAAGCTTAGGCTATGAAGTGCCAGCGTATCCAAGGCCAGAAATGAAGCATGAAGCTGAATTCAAACCCAGATCCAGATGCAAGGTGCCAGCTTCTATTTCTAGTAACTGAATACGGATCCTGCTTATTGGATTTGCACAGAAGTTACCTTCAGAAAGCTTAGCTCTGCAGCCAGTGATCTTTCCCAATGCAAAAATGATTCTGGCATTCTCAGTCTCCTCTCCCTGCCTTTCAGAGACTTCCCATTGCTAGGAAGATAAAGACCCTAAGAAACCCAGAAGCCCTACCGTCCAACCCGAGTTCCTCCGCCCAACACACAGTGAGGCCAAACAAACTGAAAAGTCAGAGTTTGGAGCAGAGAAAGGTTCATTCCGGGGCTTCCCCGGTGGTTCAACGGTAAAGAATCCGCCTGCAGTACAAGAGATGCAGGAGATGTGGGTTCGATCCCTGGGTCAGGATGATCCCCTGGAGGAGGGCATGGCAACCCACTCCAGTATTCTTACCTGGTGAATCCTCATGGATAGAGGAGCCTGGCGGGCCATAGTTGCAAAGAGTCAGACACGACTGAAGCAACTGAGCACACACAAGCGCAAGGTTATTGCAAGGGCCACACAGGTCCATAAGGTCACAAAGAGCTGGACGCAACTGAAGCAACTCAGCACGTACGCACGCACCTCTCCTTTGGAGCATTTGCCACTGCAGTGGCTTTATGGTTTTCAGATTGGGTTCTTAGCCCCACTACCCCCCCAACCCTCCCCTCTACACGGTGGGCTTCATCAGGACCAGGTCTGTGTTTGCTCACCACTGTTTCGGCGGCCCCTGAGCATGGGGCACAGCCCTTTGAAGGGGCTCAATAAATATTGGTGGAAAAAATGCAATCAAAGAATAAAGCTTCCCTCTGGGTTCCGCCTTCTATTTATTGTTGTCTCTGCTGCTTTGGCTCCCAGAATGACTACAGTTCTGTCAAAGCTGCAAAAGTTTTGTTAAGGAACTTGCAAATTCTGAAATCAAACCTCCAAGGGTACAAATCTAAAACCTGACTTGCTTAGAGGCTCCTGCCTGTGCTTATCACCAGGGGTGACTCAGAGAAAATGTCCTGAACAAACCCCTGGTGTTTGGAGAGGCCCCATGGAGCCAGCAACCAGGCTGCCAACTCATCCTTGGCCGCCCCACCCTCTAGGCCTGTAGGCGGGGCCCAGAGAGGAGGCCCCTCTGTGTCTTCTTGGGAGCAAAGCAGGACGAACAGTAACAAATGTTAACTGCCTTGGTTTGATTGCTGGAAGTACTTGAGTGAAGGGAGAAGAGTCCCCCCACTTTTATGTGAAGGACTCGAATCTAGACTATTGACAGAGGCCTCTCTGGCAGTCCGGTGGTTAAGAGTCCGCCTTCCAACGCAGGAGACACGGGTTCAATCCCTAGTTAGGGAAATAAGATGCCATGCTCCATGGGGCAACGAAGCCAGCATACTTCAACTAGTGAGCCTGAATGTTTTAGAGCCTGTGTTTGGTGACAAGAGAATATTGACAGTATCCATCACTTAGTTACCCACAGTGTCAACGAGATCTGCTGACAGAATAGAAAGAAGATGTTGCCAGAGACACACACTGCCTGTGTGCATCTTTGCCACCTACAGCACTCTCTGAATTCCTACTTTTAATAAGTCCTGGATTTAGCCTGTGAATAACACAGTTGGCTTGTTTGCTTGTATATTAAAAGGGCTAATCTGTTGAGTGTAAGTATTTAAAAATACACTGCAATGGCCCTGTTTTGACATCTGTTTTCATATACTGGAAACCTTGAAAAATTTGAAATGGCCATGACCCCCCTCTGAAATGAATCTCCTTCTCTCTCTCCAAGCCCCCAGACCCTTGACTGCCCCCTGCCCAGCCCCAAACCTTGAGGCACAGAGCCTCTCAGAAACTCCCAATCTTCCCTCAAGACATCTCCATGGTAGGCTAGTGAGTTGGGGTTATCGGGGACCCCATTTCTCATGCTTGGGATCTTCAGATCGTTCTTCTGCTCAGGACCCCTTGACGACTGGAGCTGATTTTGCTTATGGAGAGGAGTTAACCTGACAAGTTAGGAGCCTTTCCAAGGTAGGAAACTGGAGCTGTGGGTTTTCTCTTTTTATTAACATTATTCCTTCCCCAGAGCGTGACTTTTTCCAGTTTGTGACCAGGGAGCCAATGTTAACCTTTATGGCCCATTTAAGTAATGGCAGAGGCAAGTCACGTGGGCCCATTAACTCCCCCAGGCCCCCGAAGTTCCCACAGAATGAACAATCTCAACGCCTGGATGTGAAGCACTGTGGAATAATACTCAGCTCGGTTTTTTGTGGTTTTTTTTCCCCTTTTCTTCTTTAGCTAGATCTTTCCCTTGGCTGTGGTTTGATTATTTTTAACATTGCTTCCTGACTTGCTTTTTAATTTGCAAGAAACAGTGAGATAGAAAGGGAAGAGGGAAAGAACCTACAGAGAACAAGCAGTTGGTGTATACTTCCTGGAAACATCAGCGTGGTTTCTGGGTACACTCTGCACAAGAGCGCCAGGAAACCACACACCTGAAGGGCCGATGCTGTGGGGCTAACAGGCACTTGGTCACCTGGCCTCCTGCTCCCCGCAGACCTGCCCCCAAGCAGTCCCCACCACCGTCAAAGCTGTACTTCTCTACCTGGATTCATCTTACTGTGTCCTTTGTGAGTTTTGTCTCAAGGCACCCAGCTGAATGGTGTCTGCTTGGAGAGCAGGGACCAGCTCCTAAACTTGGTGTCCCTAGGTTGCCAGACCACAGAAGGACCGTGCCAGTCCATTGACTGATCTAACCTCAGGTCATGCTGGAAGCCCAGAATAATTGCAACTAGATTCTAATTATCCATTTGTCAGAAAGGCACTTTCTGGCTGTTAGAGGGAAACCAGAAGTGGCTTTCAGCCTGCATTAATGCATCTGTTCGTTCATTCAGTGAGTATTTTTTGAGCACCTACTGTGTGCCAGGCACTGTGCTGGAAGCTGGGGACTCAGCAATAAATAAGACAGAGTCTCTACTCTCCTGGAACATGTGTTCCCATGCGACAGAGACCAGGCTGTATCCATGATAATGGAAATGGACAGGTGATGCTAAGCATTCTAATTCAAAATGAAGCGAGGTAAAGGGATATAGTGTGAAGAGGATGCTGCTGGATGTTTGGGCAGGCCCGGAGGTCAATGAGGCAGGGAAAGCTCTAGGATGTGGACCTGTCAGAAACCACAGGACAAATATCATATGATACTGCTTATAGGTAGAATCCAAAAATACGGTACAACAGAAATAGAGTCACAGATGTAGAAAACAAACCTATGGTTACCAAGGGGGAAAAGGAAGGGAATAAATTGGGAGATTGGGATGATATATCCACACTACTATATATAAAATAGATAACTAATAAGGACCTACTATATAGCACATGAAACTCTGCTCAATATTTTGTGACGATTTAATGGGAAAAGAATCTATGAAAGAATATATGTGTATGTATAACTGATTCACTCTGCTATACAGTAGCAACTAACACATTGTAAAGCAACTATACGCCAATAAAAATTAATTTAAAAGAAATCACAGGTCAAACAGCCTGGTATAGAGACCCTGCGACCAAGCAGCCCCCCTCCCTTCGTCAGTTTTTACTGGAATCAGGGGCCCTGGGCTGCCTAAAGAGAACGTGAGTCATCGTCTTTGGAAGCCAAGGGACAGAGGAAAGGGCCCCGCGTCTACAGCAGGGAGAGCGTCCCGGGTAAGAAACGTTCCATTCATGTCGTCAATGGAACGTTGTTCTTGCCCGATGCTGAAAAGAGAAAGGGGACCTTCCCTTCTGGTTCAGGGGGAAGAATGGGGCTCCTGTGGGGAGAGAAACCTGCTCTGGTTTCAGAAAAGAGACCCCAGCATGGCTGGTAGGGCTGCCCAAAAGGAGTATGGACCCTACCAGCAGCCATTTGTTTGGATGGGCTCAGATGCAGATAGTGCACACATGGGTCTCCAGAACACTCATCTCCCCCACCTCCTTTTCTTTTTTTTCACCAAATGCCTGCAGAACAGGTGATGGTTCAACACGGGGTGAACTGAGCACAAGGAAGCTCTCTTGAGCCCAGCTAACTGAAGTGGCCATCACAACTCAGGCCCTGAAAAGTGAAACGATCAGAATTCCACTGTTGATGCCCAGGAATGATGACAAACATTTTCTGGGACTAAGCATGAGGCTCTAGGCAAAGCATGCTCTGTGGAGTGACTCCATGAATTCTCACACCAGCCTTCAGCAGTAGGCTACAGACATGTCCATTTTACAGATGAAGAAACTAAGGCTCCCGAATCGAGGCCCACGCCAAGGTCCTACAGCTGGGAAGTGATGGAGCTGCGATTTAAAGATCAGTGGTGGGGTGACTTCAGCCCATGATTTAATGTCTGCAGTCAGCACTGTGCTATCTGTTAGGTGCTCTTGTCAGTCAAAGCCGACAGCAGGATAAGACAGGAGTATGTGCTTCAGGGGTACAAACACCCTGGAACACAACCGAGCTGGTATAGCCCAAGGATGTCACACCACCCCCAGAGCATCAGGCTGTGTGCTTAGACCTGTTTTCACTCAAGTTATTCAGATAAGGGAAATTACCTGGAAAGTTACAGACACCAAACTTCCCCGGAGAAAATGTCCCCAATATTCATTCAGGTAGTTGATGCAATACAGATTTGTCCTTACAGAATGTGCAGAGAGTCACAGAGCAGAGTCCACTTCAGAAGTGGGGGAACCCCTGGAGCAGGTTTAGAGGAAAAAGCCTGTAGCCATTTTTACCATAAAGATAACCTACTGCTTTATTAACAGTCACTTTCCCAGCCCTGGGGCCAGCAATGATTCAGAAGGTCATAGCATTTGGCGAAAGTAAGGCTCAAATGAGAAAAAAGACTCAGTAGGGCACCTGACATTTGAATGTAAGTACTCCAGTCATTCTTCTCGTTATTTTAAAGATGCCTGCTAATTCCAGTTTTCTTTGCTCAGTGTGTTGCTTGTAATGAACAAGTCAACTGCAACTGTGGTTTAGCTGCAATTTGCTAGAAGCCACTGTAATTGAACCCCCTTGGGTACGAGGCTACTTTGACCAGAGCGACGCTGCTCTCTGATTGGTTGAAATCACTTGTGGTCTGTGTGGTCTGCAAGGCAGTAGGTGATGCTCATGAACCTCTGTATATCACTCAGACTTGGACTTTTCTGGTGGTTCAGACAATAAAGAATCCACCTGCAATGCAGGAGACCTGGGTTTGAACCCTAGGTTGGAAAGATCCCCTGGAGAAGGGAATGGCCAGAATTCTTGCCTGGAGAATTCCATTGACAGAGGAGCCTGACAGGCTATAGTCCATGGGGTTACAAGGAACGACTAACACTTTCATGCTAGTCTTTATTTGTTCTAACTATCTGACAACGTCCAGTTCAATGAATTCTGCAGATGAAGTGCTGCAAAGGCACCTAACCATGGAAACGACATGTTCATTTATTATTGTTGTATTTGGGCGGTGGGGGGGTAGGGGTTGGGAGGATGTGGGTCTCTGTGTTTAGGAAGTGGTGATAGGTTGCTTTAATCAGACCTCTGTCTCCTGTGTCTGTCTGCTTATAGAGAGACAGTACAACAGGGCAGCTGTGAGCACAGCTACTGAGTCACACTGTCTGGATTCCAATCCTGGATCTCCCCTGGGAGCTTACATAAGGAACTTCAGCCTTCCACGCTTCAGTTTTCTTTTTTCTTTTCTGTAAGATGGAAATGATAGTATCACCTACTTCCTAAGGTTGCTATGAAGATTAGGTGATTCAGTATACAAAAAGCACTTCATCCCTCATTTTTTAAAGAAGAGGTCCCACGTTTTCATTTTTCACTGGACCCAAAAAAATTGATGCAACCTGTCCTCCCTGCAGCCCACCTCAGGAAAACTAAATTGAGTGCTTGCAGCTACATGATATATGTTCTGAACTTTTGCACAAGGAGAAAAGTTTTACTTTGCTACCTACTAAAAAAGGAGAAAGAGTGGATTCGTAGCTAAATTTAAACATTCAAGTTTAAATGCTGCCCTCAGCATGCTGGGGTCCTGCAGTGGTCAGCTGCCCCACATGCTCAAAGTCAGCAGCATGGCCAATGTGTGTTCTGGAGGACAGCACTTAAAGGAAAATAAGGAACTCATCCCATTGTTTACGGTTCCTACCATTTGCCCCCCAGGGCTTCCCTTGTGGCTCAGTCCGTTAAGTATTTCCTGCAATTCAAGAGACCCAAGTTCAATCCCTGGGTCAGGAAAATCCTTTGGAGCAGGAAATGGCAACCACTCTAGTATTCTTGCCTGGAGAAGCCCATGGACAGAGGGGTCTGGTGGGCTACAGTCCATGGGGTCTCAAAGAGTTGGATACCACTGAAAACTAATACTTTTACTATCACCATTTGCCCCTGTTTCTCCAAATTTATTAACTTAATCTGGGGTTGTTAATCTTATGTTTATTTCCAAAAATAATTAAAGGGATCCTTCTAAAACAGAACAATAAACAAACAAAGCACTCAGGATAGTGTCTGGCAAATAATGAGCACTCCACAAGTGTTAGCTATTATTATTATATTTCTCTGTCTTCCCATCAACCACCTCCACTAGAATCCAGCCGGAGTAAGGGAGTAAATGCATGTGCGCGCACATGCGTGTGCGTGTGTGTATGTGTGTGTGTGTGTGGCTTCTGACAACACCTGTTGTTGTTTCCTTTTGTTTTTCACTATGCTAAATAAAACATGGATACAGACTCATTTTTTTAAAAAAGAACCTCAGACAGTGCTAGCGTCATGGGTTAAATAATGTCCCCCATTCACCCAGGACCTCAAGGTGTGATCTTATTTAGAAATAGGATCTTTGAAGATGTGATCAGTTAGTAAAGAAGACATGGGGTCACCTTGGGAAGAAGGCCATGTGACGAGAGAGGCAGAGGACAGAGCAATGCAAGCCAAGGAAGACCCAGGACCCCCAGGAAACTGGAAGAAGCAGGAAGCAGCCTTCCCCAGAGACTTTGGAGGGAGCACCGCCCTCTGACACCGCCATTGTGGACTTTTAGCATCCAGAACTGTGAGAGAATAAATTCTTGGTGTTTTCAACCTTCCAGCTTGTGGACCTCTGTCATATCAGCTGTAGGAAATGAATCCAGCTGGTAAATCCCGAGTTACCCTAAGGTACACGCCCTCCCCAATCCCCCATCCATGTCCCTTATCCCGCCAGAGTGTCATTTTATTACCTTTCCAGGCCTCTTCCCATGAGTGTGGCATATTTCATCTAGTTGACAACAGCATATGGCGAAGGTGGCTAAACTGTCCTTGCTGCATTCTGCAGCCTTGATTGGAGCAGGGCAGTTGGACCACCTTCAGGATGAGGAGAGCTGAGTTGCCTCTCCCAGGGGACCCTCTCCTGTGTCTCCCATGAGCACTGCCTCTGAATGACAACCATTGAAAGACAGGAGAATCCTCTGGAACAATGCCTCCTTTTTCATTTTTTTAGCACTCCTCCCACCACCACCACACAGCATGTGGGATGTTAGTTCCCCAACCAGGTATCGAACCCAGGTCCCTTGCAAAGGAACTGCAGAGTCTTAACCACTAGACCGCCAGCTTAACCACTGGACCGCCAGGGAAGTCCCAGTGTCTCCTTTTTCATAATTCTCATGCCCTCAGGGGTCATTTTAACAACCGTACTTCCTCTTTCTTATGCAGGTTACACTTTTGTCTACTTGAGTCATCTTCCACAGATGACTAAAATGGGTTTATTTAATATTAATATGAGTCCATGCTCTGTAAGAACTGGAAGTTGCCATTTGAAGAGTGTATGTGGGCCTCATCTTCCAGCTGTGAGCATATATATAGTTATCAGTTACATGAAAAGGTATCTTCACAGACAAAAGTTTCAAGTGGAAAGAATTTTAGAAAGCTCCTTACTTCTTAAGGGTTTGGGGGTTACAGCCCCCTTTTGAGGACCTGATAAAGATGCCAGTCCCCTTCCCTAAACTATGCACCAAGCATATCAACAAGAATCTCAGGCCGGTCCTTGTGCCCAGGTTAAAGTCCCCCTCATTGTACAGCTGAGAAAAATCAGACTCTGAAACATAAAGCGAAAAATGTCTCAGAAGGAGTTGGTGGCAGACCCAGGACAAGAACCTAGATTCCCCGTGACCCACCGCCTCCCTGAGACTCTCTCAGGAGACCCCTGGGTCAGCAGGTAGGGGACCAAGGTGGGGAACAGGACATTGTGGGAAGGAAGCCCCAGATTGCAGGAGCCGATGGTTGGAGGCAGGGGAGCGAGTCCAAGGTCTCCAGGCAGATTGTGGCCAGGACACCGCAGTAGATTCCTCAGACATGGCACTTCTCCAGTTTCCAGCATGGCCAAGACAAAAGAACTTTATATTAAAGCAGCAAAGCTTTAGATAACACAGGGAATTTTATTCTAAGTAACTATCTTTGCATTTCTAAAAGAAGTTTATATACTGTCCTCTGCAAGCCTCTTCAAAAATAGAATAGCATCTCATCTATCTAAGATGATTTGAATGTAGTCAGTTATGGAGGCAAGAGGCTGGTCAGGAGCATTAAATACGTTGTCTGGGCACACACCATTCCTGCCTCCTTAGCCCCAAGCAGACATCATTTGCCCTCATTGTACTATTTCTAAACTGATACCAGGTGTGGCCCTAGAGTCCTTCACAGCTCAGTTCCTCCCAGCTGGCAATGAGGTCTGCAACCTGTATGCCATCCTCTGGCTAAATGACCTTCCAATGTTGTTCCTAGTCTCTTGTGATGACGGAATATTCACTGGAAGGACTGATGCTGAAGCTGAAATTCTAATACTATGGCCACCTGATGCAAAGAACTGACTTATTGGAAAAGACCCTGATGCTAGGAAAGATTGAAGGCAGGAGGAAAAGGGGACGACAGAGGATGAGATGTTTGGTTGGCATCACTGACTCAATGGACATGAGTTTGAGTAAACTCAGGGAGTTGGTGATGGACAGGGAGGCCTGGCGTGCTGCAGTCCATGGGGTGGCAAAGAGTTGAACACAACGACTAAGTGACTGAACTGACCTGAACTGTGATGACAGATTTTCCTGTCGTCCTGTTTAAACTTTCTGATGGCTTTACTTGGCTCAGCAGAGGCCTAGGGATCTCTTATTTCTAGGGCAGGAGTCTCCCTTAGGATTTTTTTTTTCCTAATAGCTGTTCTCTTACATTCTCAGTCATGTGAAATGTTTGAGAGCCCTAAGAATCCTTGCTTATGTTTACATAGGGCCCCCCCAGATGACTCAGTGGTTAACGAACCTGCCTGCCAACGTGGGAAATGCAAGAGGTGGATTTGATCCCTGGGTTGGGAGGATCCCCTGGAGGAGGAAATGGCAACCCACTCCAGTATTCTTGTTTGGAGAATCTCATGGACAGAGGAGCCTGGCAGGCTACAGTCCATGGGGTCACAAAAGGGTCAGACACAACTGAGCACACACTGGTGCTTGTTAACATAGTCAGTTCTTTAAAACTATTATTACCACAGGGCTTGTGTCTTGATTTCAAAACCCTCTTTCGTATCAGTGATCAATCTCTCTCTCTCCCTTTCTCTCCACGACATCCCGAATGCTAGATTTTGGAGAAGAAACAAGGAGACTGACACAAATCTAAGCTGCGTCAGGAGGTTCAAAGACAATGACAACTGAGGTGCAGTGTGGGGTTTTACGCCTTTTCACTGTAAATATCCAACAGGAGCTCTGTATCTACGACGTCAGTTAGATACATTGAGAGTAGAGCCCAATGCGGGGCCCCTTTCTTGCCTTTCTTCTTTGCTTGCATCACCAAGCCTTCCAGAACTAGCTCTGGAAAGTTCCAACCTTGTATCTGCCTCAGTGCCCCTTGACTTGATGACTCGTTTCTGTGATACAGCGGTGCTGTCCCCGAAGGAACAACCGAGTTAGCTTATGTCTCATGCTTCTCACCCATGTGCTAGGCATGTTGCCACCTGTGATGGGAGGGTGGGAAAGCTGTTTCTGCAAGAGAGGGACTGAACAGGAGGTCCTGGTGTGCTTGTCTTTGATTTTCTATTTTTCAGTCTGATGTAAACCAAGAGGGTTTTTACTATTTTCTAATGTCACTTTAAGAAATCCTTTGGTCTCCCTGCTTCTACACTTACCTTGCTCTCTGCGGTCCATTCTCCACCAGATACAAGGAGGTTCTTTTAAACAGGAAGTTGCACCCAGCATATTGCTACTCCAGGTCCTATAATGCCTGCCCCTACCTTCGTCCTCCCCTTCTACAAGGCTCTGCCTCTTTCTCTCTCTGCCTGGCCATTCTCACCTTCTCGTCTCCTTGGGTAGATGCCAGGCTCTTGCCTGGGGCCTTTACTCTAGCTGCTGCCTCTGTTTTTAAGGCAGGTAACTGGCTAATTCACTCACCTCTCTCCATCTCACTTTCTCAACAGGGCCTATCTGGATGACCCTATTTAATGTGGCAACCTGCCTCCCACACATACACTCCCCAATTCTCCATCTCCTTAAACTTGCTCTCTTTTTCATTTATGTGTTTTACTCTTTCCTGACTGCTTACGAACTTCCTGGATACGGTATTGTTCTCACTTACCATGTTTGTTGTTGATTATCTCACCGTCTCCCACTTGGATGTAAGCTCCAGGAAGCTAATTATCCTTTTCACTAATGTATTGGAGGTGCCTTGATTTGTGCTAGGTAATTTGGGTGCTCAGTTAACAGTTGATAAATAAATGGTTGAATGAATAAATAAGTGAATATAATCTTTGTTCTGGGATGACTGCTGATCGGTAGCAAATATTTAGAAACCACCTCTAAGTTTCTAACAGAAGCAGGAAAATGGGATGGGGGAATCAACATTGTAGAAAAGGGTGAACACATATGATCGATAGCATTTATTTTTCCACTTAATATATACTCACTGGTGGTGTTGACCTATTTTTATAGAAGCAAAACTGACACAACTTCCAGCAGGTAGTTTTGACAGTTTTTTATTTTATTTTATTTTATTTTATTTCACAAAAGAAAGGTGCAGCAGTTCTCTGGGTCTTTCTGGCAAAATACAAATGGTAGCCTGGACTACTCTAGTAACACTTCAGATTTTCCTTCTTTAGAGACAGAGCAGAAATGCATGTGCAGGGAAGTTACTTAAAAAGCATAAATATTTTGCCAAAAGAAAGATGCTTTTGTGGTTGAGTGATGGAATAATTTATGCTAACTACCTTTCAGCATCTCTAATTTTGCATGCAAAGGTGAGCTCATGTCGCTCAGTCATGTCCAACTCTTTGCAATTCCATGGGCTATACAATTCATGGAATTCTCCAGGACAGAATACTGCAGTGGGTAGCCTTTCCCTTCTCCAGGGGATCTTCCCAACCCAGGGAAGATTGAACCCAGGATCAAACCCAAGTCTCCCCCATTGCAGGCAGATTCTTTACCAGCTGAGCCATAAGGGAAGCCCAAGAATACTGGGTAGCCTATCCCTTCTCCAGCAGATCTTCCCGACGCAGGAATCAAATAGGGGTCTCCTGCATTGCAGGTGGATTCTTTACCAGCTGAGCTATCAGGGAAGCCCCTAATGTTACTGACAGAAAGTAAGTGAAAGCTGCTCATGTGATTAGGAGCCAAAAAGCCTTAGTAAGACATGCTCTCGACAGTTAATGAAAAGGCAGACCCAAGGGTAACACCAAGGCAGTGTAATACATCATCACCGAATAACCATCATACCATCCAATTAACTTTTGCAGAGGAAGCAACCTTGAATCTAAATGCTAACAATACAGGGCTGTAAAAGATACAGAATGATTCCATTGAAAAGAAAGTTGACCCTGGAGGCCTCATGAAATCATGTCCATAAAACTCTGCATCGGAGATGCAAAATAAGATAACAAAGGAAATGTACATTGAGTCTGTCCGCTTTGGAAGGAAAATGTGCATTCTTATGGCAATTTGAGTTTCAAAGATTGAAGGGTGTTTATTGTTTCCTTCAATGTACTTTGTGGCAGTGCTTTTCACAGTCTAAATGCCGATGTGATTAATTAAACATGCACACAATGACATTCTACTGTGTGAGCTTAGAAAAATTGCAAGGCTAACCTTTTTAAAAAGTATGCCTAATTGCTAAGCCCTGATGGGGGGTGACACCAAATGAAAGACTTTCAGATGAATCTGTGGTTGAAGTCTAAGGTCACCAGCATTTTGTGGCCTGAGAAGGGGTTAAACTTGGTTTCTTTTTTTTTTTTTTCTTTTGTTAATCATTTTATTTATTCACTCTGCTGGGTCTTGGGTGCCACGAGGGCTTTTCTCTAGTTGTGGCAAGTGAGGGCTACTCTTCACTGCAGTGTTAAGGCTTTTCGTGGTGGCGGCTCCTCTTGTTGAGGTGTAAGGGTTCTAGGGCTCCGTAGCTGCTGTTCCCAGGCTCTAGAGTACCGACTCAAGGGTTGTGGCCTGCAGGCTTGCTTGCTCCACGACATGTGGGATCTTCCCTGACCAGGGATTGAACCCCTGTCTCCTGCATTGGCAGGCAGATTCTTTACCACTGAGCCACCAGGGGAGCCCTAACCTTGATTTCTAAGACAAGGCAATGGCACCTCACTCCAGTACTCTTGCCTGGAAAATCCCATGGATGGAGGAAACTGGTAGGCTACAGTCCATGGGGTCGCAAAGAGTCGGACACGACTGAGCGACTTCACTTTATCTTCCTAAGGAAACAATGTGGAAAACTTGGCCTCTGTGGACTGATGTCAAATCAAATCTCAGAAACAGAGTTCTGGATGAAGTAGAAAATAATAGCTTTATTGCTTTGCCAGGCAAAGGGGGATGAAGCAGGATCATGCCCTGAAAATCTGTCCCAACCTGGGAGGATATAGCCGAGTTCGAGGGCAGAGTTGCTGATAAAGATCGGGGTGTGTGCAAGGCCTGCACTCCTTTAATCAGCTAGTGTCCTAATAAGCTTCTCAAGGTTATCGAACTGTGACATTCTCTCTGGAACATCTTCCATTTGGTGGGGGTTTTATTAACAGCTCTGAAGAAGAGCTTGAACATACTACATGTGTATCGCTTGAGGTGGAACCAGAACCCTGACCCAAGGCTGCACTATTGTTTCTTGACTGCTCCTCCCTTGTCTCTGCATCCCTTCCCTTCCCTGATTGCAACTGTTGAAAGGCTTCCGTGCCCAGGGGCCCCACAAGTGTTCTGCTTGGTTTCAAACCCAGGCCGTGGATTTCAGTATGGCCTCAGTTCAGTTCAGTTCAGTTCATTAACTCAGTCGTGTCCGACTTTTTTGATCCTATGGACTGCCGCACGCCAGGCCTTCCTGTCCATCACCAGCTCCTGGAGTTTACTCAAACTCATGTCTATTGAGTTGGTGATACCATCCAACCATCTCATTCTCTGTCGTCCCCTTCTCTTCCCGCCTTCAATCTTTCCTGCTAAGTCACTTCAGTCGTGTCCGACTCTGTGTGACCCCATAGACAGCAGCCCATCAGGCTCCCCCGTCCCTGGGATTCTCCAGGCAAGAACACTGGAGTGGGTTGCCATTTCCTTCTCCAACGCATGAAAGTGAAAAGTGAAAGGGAAGTCGCTCAGTCGTGTCCGACTCTTAGTGACCCCATGGACCGCAGCCTACCAGGCTCCTCTGTCCATGGGATTTTTCCAGGCAAGAGTACTGGAGTGGGGTGCCATCTGGAACCCTCCTTCTTACTGCCTTCACAATCAATAGACATCAGCTGGGCTTAGTGCCAGGCTGTTCTCTGTGACCTGTCTGTGTCCACTGGGGCAACCTTGCCACTCTTGCCCTTTCATCCCTAAACGTTTTCACCACACAGGGTTTCTCTCTGACTGCGCCTCTTCTCTTTACATGGCTTCTTCTCGGGAGAGGAGGATCCTACATTTTCCTTCATCTTCTCTGTTCTTGTGGTGCTTTCCGTCATCCCTATATCTCTCACCCGATATCCCATCTCTTCAAATTGCTCCCCTCCAAAGACGCTCTCTCCCCTCCCCAAAGAAGGAGCCACAGAATACTAAGATGAATGTGCCCTAACATTACCTAACATACCTCCATGTGCCCGAACATACCTCCCTAATATACCTGC
>NW_024070211.1:20076252-20148708 GCF_014754425.2 Oryx dammah
TGTGCCCGAACATACCTCCCTAATATACCTGCCCTAACATACCTCCACCTGCCCAGGCCTTGTGCATCCACTGAGTGACTTGGCCCTCCAAATCCCTCAGGATTCCTAGGTGCCCTCCTAGCCATCATCATCATCAATAAAAGCTTCCTGTCTCCAGGAAAAACAAATAGACAATAACCAGTTCTGTGCTCAGGTTATGAGTTGAAGTTCAGGAGCCAGGCTGCTTGGATCTAGTCCCTGCTGATCCCCAAACATCCATGGGACTTGGGGTTCATCACCCTGACTCTCAGTGCTTCACCCTTCTCTTTGCAGAAGAAGGATAACAACACTAACCATGTCAGGGGATGTATTAAATGAGATAATACATACAAAGTGTTTTGAACAGTGATTGATACGTTGTTGTTATTTAGTCACTAAGTGGTGTCTGACTGCAACCCCATGGACTGTAGCCTGCCAGGCTCCTCTGTCCGTGGGATTTCCAGGCAAGAATGCTGGAGTGGGTTGCCATTTCCTTCTTCAGGGGATCTTCCTGACCCAGGTGTCAAACCCACATCTCCTGCATTGGCAGACAGATTCTTTATCTCTGAGTTACCAAGAAATCCTGATTGATACATACTGATGCTGAAGTCTCAACTTCTATGCACCATTACTGAATCAAATTTCAGAGACAGAGTTTTGGGTAAAAAGAAGAAAGCTTTATTGCTTTGCCAGATGAAGGGGGACATAGTGGGCTTCTCCCCTCAAAATCTATGTGTCCCCACCCAGGAGGTTTTGATGAGGAGTTAGCAATGGACTTCCTTGGTGGCTCAGATGGTAAAGTGTCTGCCTACAATGCGGGAGACCCGGATTCAATCCCTGGGTCAGGAAGATCTCTTGGAGAAAGAAATGGCAACCCACTCCAGTATTCTTGCCTGGAAAATCCCATGGATGGAGGAGCCTGGTAGGCTACAGTCCATGGGGATGCAAAGGACACAACTGAGCGACTTCACTTTCACTATACAGCAATAGTTCAAGGTTGGGGTTGCTGATAAGATTAGTATGTGTGCAGGGCTTGCAGTCCTTTAATTTCATCTCAGGTGGCAGGTCTTCTAACCCTGGTGAGCTTCTCTGGTCCCTGTAATCTTACCTCGGGTGGTTTCTTGGCCACCCCTCCCTTGATTAGCAGCTGTTAGAATCTGCCCTTTGGAACTCCGGAATGGTCCTGGAGGCTGGAGGCTTGTCTGCAGAAATGAGCAATGAGTGACAGAAAGGCTTCTATGCTCAGGAACCCCACAGGGTTCTGATCAGTCTCAGCACTAGCCATTGGCTACCATGTTCTTCAAAGGCAGAAGCTATTTCATCCTTCAAGCCTCGGGCCAGATTTTAATCTTCTGTGAAGACTTTCTAGATTTTTTTTCAACCAGATGTGATGATCCTTGTTTAGTTATTTGAACCTTTGTCATACTAGGTTGGGGCTTATCTTATCCCCTTGGAAAGATACGACTTACTAGGTAACTAGAGACGTCAGGCACTGAGCTCAGGACTTCATGTGTATTGTCTTATTTGCCTATTTGTTTTTCAGTCGCTAAGTCGTGTCTGACTCTTTGTGATCCCATGGACTGCAGCACGCCAGGCCTCCCTGTCCATCGCCGCTCCCGGAGTTTACTCAAACTCATGCCCATTGAGTTGGTGACGCCATCCAACCATCTCATTCATCCTCTGTCGTCCCCTTCTCCTCCTGCCTTCAATCTTTTCCAGCATCAGGGTCTTTTCCAATGAGCCAGCTCTTCGCATCAGGTGATCAAATTATTGGAGCTCCAGCTTCCACTTACATTTCGCAGATGGAGAAATCCACCCTCACAGAAACTAAGCTAATTTTCCAGATTCACAAAGCAAATGTGACTAAACTCTTTTATCCTCTTAAGTTCATTTCTAGAGTGAATGCTCTCTGAAGGCAAAGTCAGCATCTCTTTCTCAACTTTGTACACCCTATGCCTCAGATGAGTAGGGGTTCATACTCCAAGTATTGCTGATCTGAAGTGAACGCACAGTTTGGATACCACAGTCTGGGGATGTAATAAAAACAAATGGCACTTACAAAGCACTATACACTTTGCAGTGCATTTTCACATGCCTTATCTCATTAAGAGCTCACCGCAGTTCTGGAAGACATGTATTATTGCTGTCTCCATTTCTCAAGTAGAAGACTGGGAGGCAGAGAAGCTAATTGGCTGTCCTCAAACCAAACGACCAATCACAGCAGAGCGACGACTCACATTCAGGCGTCCATCCATATGCTGCCCTTTAGGACACCTTTACATTCCCCCCAGTGCCATCTGAGACCCAGGCAATGGCACAGTATCACTGTGGAGGCAAAAGAAACTTTACATGACTCTTGAATGCTGCAAAAGAAGCAATGACCACAGATGAGCAGAAAACCGGAAACCATCTGCCAGAGTTCACTTCTTCAGAAGGAAGAAGGCAGATAGACCCAGAGCCAAGCCAAATTCAAGAAATCTAATCCTCATTCTGTGGGAAGAAATAGTCAGCTCAGAGAGCTCCTTTAATTCAACGATGGATTTATATAAAGTAACAAGCCAGCAGGTGTTTAGGAACTCTGAAGGTTGAACATTCTCATGCTAAGAATTCAGTTTGGGAGCATTCTTCCTTTTCTTTGAGAAAGGTCAAGCATGTCATCTCAACACGTCCCTGGCAGTGGTAGCCTTACAAAGGGGTTGGGCTAGGTAATGTAGCCGTTTTTATCTTACTAAATATGAAAGCACAGGTTGGTATGTTATACAACAGTGAAAGAAAAGGAATGGCTGAGTCTTTAGTAACAAGCCCCATTTCAAGAAACACCCAGGGTTTATGAGAGTTTTTTCACGGCAGAAAGGTAGAAAGAATGGAAGCAAAAATGCTGACATGCATTTGCAAAGGGGATGATTGCAACCTTAATCCAGGGAGTTGAACTGTAACCAGACTTTGTCTTTCTTCAACCTGACAGGGTGGAGAAGAGCTTGCCTGCATTATCTTGCCGACCAGAAGAACTTCCTCGGGGTGGAACCAGATATGGACTCGGTATGTAAAAGTCTTTTATTGAACATGTGATCTGAACGCAATGTACAAAGTCCTGAGCCACATGATATGGAAAATGCAACAAGGAACCAGAAACATATTCTCCCTTCAGAGGGTTTCCTGGATAATGGGAAAGGAAGCATAAAAAAACTTAAAACAAGACAGGAAGTGAGATGTCATGAGAGCTGTGAGATAATAATGTAGTTCAAAGAAAAGTGCGACTCCCTTGGTCTGGAAGAATAAGGGAAAGGAGACTTCATGGAGGAGAAGACAGTTGAGATGGGCAGGATTCAGAAGGCACATAGCTGTGGGAAGAAAGAACATCCCAGGCAGAGGAAACAACCCAGGCTAAGGCTGAAAGCAGGATATCCAGGAGGCAGACCCAGAACAGAGAATTTAGTCTGTTCGTGATGCAGGATGCTTGCAGGTCAAACTTCTTTTAACAGTAACTTCTGTTACAGGCTTAGAAAGCATCCTGGGGCTGTCATTCACTTTATTAGAGAAAGTGTTCTCAGTAAGCCGGTTACCTGGGTGACCCTCTCTTGGCAATCCAAGTAGAAGAAGATGTTTCCAGACATGTAAAGCTACGTGGATGGAGCAGCCAGTGGGCCAAGCACCCCACTAAGGAAGCATTTTGTGGAATAATATTTCGTGTTTACAACCAAATACCTGTCCTTGGCTCGTATAATATGAAAAGTTCTGCAGGCTACAGAGAAACTCGTAAAACCCACACTCCCTTCTTTACAGAACTTGCTAAGGCAGCCATTTGATTTTAAGTGTTCAATGGAACATGAACAGTGTGTAATACTTGCACTGACACATCGGTGCCTCATGCTTGATTTCACAATCCAGATGTGTTGAACCAACTTTTCTGATATGCGTGAACACTGTAATTTAAAAAAAAAAAAGAAGAAAAAGGAAGGAAAGAAAGGGGGGAGGGGAGGGAATGGTTTCCTTTTTGCCTCAAAGTGTCAATTTCTGCATTTCATAACTCTGCTGAATCTAGGAAGCATAGTGTGATGACTTGCCCAAAAAGGAAAGTAAGCACTTTCCTGCCAAACTGAATGTATAGATTTGGCTGTGATTTTTTTAAGCCACCTGACAACATATTTCAAGAGCTCTCCTTTTGTGACTGTATCTTAGCTCCATCTATATACAAATGTGTGCTGAACTTGAATACAATAAAAAAAGGATGGCTTTTTATTTCATCTGAATCATTAACATTTTCTGCCTTATGAAAAATGTACACTGCAATGTTGTGTTTGGCCCAGGCTACTAAAAAAGAGATCTTTCTTCAGGAGAAGCTGACCCGGTTCCCATTGTTTTCTCAGCATGTTTTCAGCATCAGCACACTGATTATGCTGTCATTAGCCAGAATACTGAGACAGGAAAGAGATCTATTAGATCATCAAAGTCCATTCCTGGAGCAGGCCTAGGTCTCCTGGGAGAGACAGACACATCATCTTACAAAACTCTAGAGGCGTCTAAAACGTTTCCCTCTACCGTTTTTAATTTTTGAGTGTTTCTGAAATAACTCCCAGAGACTGTTCAAGAAACAATGACATGGCTAAATTTAGGTTATTGGTTCTCAACTGGGGGCATGTTGGGTCCCCAGGAGACATTTGGCAATATCTGGCAACCTTTTTGATCATCACAACTCAGGAGAGGGTGGGGTGCTACCGGCATCCAGTGGGTTGAGGCCAGGGTTGTGGCTAAACACCCTACATTGCACAAGTCAGCCTCCCAGCAATGAAGAATTGTCCAGCCTCAACTGTCAGTAGTCCCCAAGTTGAGAAACTCTGGTTTAGGTCTTTTTCTAACTCTTTTTCCTGAAGTTAAGCTATTTACTCAGCTCCAAACAAAGCAGAGTTCCTTGACTATATGGCACCAAAGATCATATGCTATTCCGGAATGAACTATTTCAAATGAAATTCCTACTAACTCTGGTTGTTTTTCAGAACATAAGTAAGTATTAACAATCATAGAGAGAAAACAAAAGCACCTTTTCTAGTTATTTCAAGAGTTAGACTGGGGGGACTTCCCTGGTGGTCCAGTGGCAAAGACTCTGTGCCCCCAAAGCAGGGGGCCTGGGTTCAGTCCCTGGTCAGGGAACTAGATCCCACATGCCAGAACTAAGACAGATAAACAAGTAAGTACTAGGAGTCTTAGACTGTGTCAAATTTTAAAAGACTCCAGATCCAGTAAATAACATTCCAGAGACTTTAGGAAAAGGAACTGTTATAAGCTTAAGGAAAAAGAAACCACCATATTTTCCTAAACCATTAGTATCTTACTGTTCATTAGAAGCTTATATTTTTCTTTCTACACATTCTTCAAAGTTTTATAGGCAGACTAAATCTTTAAACTCAAAACCTTAGGTGAAAAATATTTAGTAAAAAAAATCAAACTCCTCGGAGTACTCAACAAATATCCTCCTGCCCTCACCCCAAATCATACTCATCATCCATTCTTTTCTAGGAAGCTTAGAAAGGAAGAGTTTCCCTGGTGGCTCAGATTGTAAAGAATCCGCCTGCATCTCAGGAGAACCAGGTTCAATCCCTGGGTCGGGAAGATCCCCTGGAAAAGTGAATGGCTACCCTCTCCAATATTCTTGCCTGGAGAATTCCATGGACAGAAGAGCCTGGCAGGCCATAATCTACTAGGATCTCAAAGCACCAGGCACAATAGAGCAACTAACACTTTCACTTTCATAGAAAGAAAAAGAGAATATAAGATAGAGTGGAGGGCTAGAATAAGGACAAGGTAAGGAAAGGAGAGGAGAGAGAGAAACCGAAGTTTTGTTTCTGCAGGTTCAAAAGGTCCTTGGCTGACAGAAATTTCCTGGGGGGTTGTTCAACCCCCAACTTGCTGTGCATTTTAATACTGGCCTTGGTCTCACTTGAAATATATATTTTAATACTCCAGGTCAGGGAAGGCTATAAAGGGAAAAATAGGATAAAACATTTAAAAGTTATGAATTGTTACCAAAATACCAGCATAGGAAAACCAAGCAGTATTAGAAATATATTGGCTTCACGTTCTCCCGTATCATAATATTTTGCTTGCTTTGAGTTTCTAGGTTTGCGAATCTAATCTGAGTTAATATTTTCAAAGACCAAAGGAGTTGTTACATATTCCAGATTAGCTCAGAGGCTTTGAAAGTGTGAGAAGCAAGCTGTATCCACTGCAAATCCTTGTTAAAAACCTGGGGTTTTGTTAGCTCATTGGTTTCGGTAACAGAATGACACGTGCACATTTGAAGCATGACAGCTGCTTACTCTTGGCCTATGAGGCAGCCATCCCTTCTTTGAAACTGTGCCTTGACTATGACCTCCTTCCTTCTCCCCTGTCTCAAACAGAATCGAGGTTGAAACTCTGTGTGCTATTAGGCTAAATTAAATTAAAATCTCTCACTTGTGTTCAGTTACAACTGTATTACATCTCCTAATGAACTATGTCCCATCTTCCGGCATTTCCTAGGATACTTATGAGAAGGGGGAAACTAAGGCTTAGTAGGGATTTCATGGTTCTAGTTCATATGTGAAGCATCTTTACAAAGCACTCAGTCTAGAATCTTCATTCTTTCTTGTTATTAAAATCAGTCGCCCACACTCCTCCCTACTAAATGAGGCTGCCCAGGAGAACTCAAGCACGAATTCTTCACAATGATAGCACTCGTCATAGCAAAACTAGGAACTGATAAATCCACTCCTTTCTCTTTAAACTAGGAATACATTTAATAAGCTCTTTTGCTTTCCTTTTATTTTTATTGAATTTGTACAAATTTCAATAGTCACATAATCTCATGACAAATGAAAAAATGTCTATCACACTAAATGGTAGTGAAAACAGTTTCCTTTCTCGGCCTACCCAACCTCCAGCCCCATTGCTCAGAAATAAGCACTATTAATAGTTCTTCATGTGTTCTCTTAGAAATTTTCAGAGAATAGAGAAAAAAATTTTTTTTCTGTGCCCCAATTCCCTTTTTTTTTTCTTTTTATCAGAGTTCACAGTACTTTATATCACCACTAAATCTTTACCAGGCCAGTCCCATAAATATGTCAGGCAATTCCAAGTAAATTAGAATGAAAATTAAGGAAAATAATCTCTGAATATTAGTCACAGACATTAAATAACATTTACCCCAGACTTCAGTGATTCTTTCTCTGTTTACCTGCTTTTAGTTCAAGCCCCCAAGTTCATTTTGAGTTCTGTAGCTGTTTTTCTTTCATTACAAGAAGGGTTCCATTTAGTGAAATTAATTGGAGACTTAAACTAACACTGATCCTGCAAATCCATGGAGACAGTGTGAAACTAGGGTATTCATTAGAGATCCCACAGACCTGCTCTGATAGCCTGGAATATTTTGTTGCTTCAGATTGCTTTACTCTCACTATTTCCTTTATTTATTTATTTATGGCTGCACTGGGTCTTCATTGCTGTGTGCAGGTTTTCTCTAGCTGTGGCAGGCATCGGCTACTCTCTCTGTCTATGCACATACTCTCTAGTCTATGCATGTGGTGCGTAGACTTCTCATTGCAGTGGCTTCTCTTATTGCAGAAACAGGCTCTAGAGCACAGGCTCAGTAGTTGTGACACACGGGTTTAGTTGCCCTGCAGCACGTAGAACATTCTCACTGCCTGTGTGCCTACTCCGTCGCTTAGTCGTGTCCGACTCTTTGCAACCCCGTGGATGGCAGCTCACCAGCTCCTCTGTTCATGGGATTTCCCAGGCATGAATTCGGGTGTGGGTTGCCATTTCCTTCTCCAGAGGATCTTCCAGACCCAAGGATCGAACCCGTGTCCCCTGCACTGGCAGGCAGATTCTTAACCGCTGGACCGCCCACCCTCACCCTGGGAAGTCTCTCACTGTTCCCTTTAAATCTTAAAACAGGAATGCAGCACTCCCCTGGCCTGTCTTCCTGGCTGATTTCCTGCTCTCCCTGGATGTATCTTGAACGTTTGATGTTTTTGAAACACATACCACCACTGTATCTAGGTTCGCCCCCAACCTCTTTGTGGAGTCATCTGGCCTCTGCATTGGTTTTAGGGAAACTCACCAACTTCGCCTGAGACATTAAGGGGCTCTGCTATGTGACAGATCCCATCTTCCTATTACCTACGGGGCATTCTCTGGCTTTCCGTCCACTTGGAATTGAAGCTCCGCCTGGGTCATTTCCCCATGAGCCTGTGACATTTCACCCTCGTGGTGACGTTTCAGTTGGTAACATGCCCCCTTTGGTTCCAGCCCGAGGCCTTTTAGCATATATCCTCGTGGACAGAAGGCATGTGAGAGGAAGGTTTTCTCTCCCTTTCTTTCTTTTTGGCTCTGCTGGGTCTTCGTTGCTGTTTGCAGGTTTTGTCTAGTCGCTGCGAGCGGGGGCTTCTCTTCACTTGGGTGCTCGGGCTTCTCACTGCTGCACCTTCCTTTGTTGCAAAGCACACGCTCTAGCTTCAGGAGTCGTGGCACCTGGGCTTAGCTGCTCCGTGGCATGTGGCACCCTCTGGGATCAAGGTAGAAACCCCTGTCCCCTGCACTGACAGGTGGATTCTCAACCACTGGGCCCCCCAGGGAAGTCCTTTTTTCTTTTCTTAAATGCAAGTCAGCCCAGAGTTTTAAACCCCAGTTGGCTCAGCTGGTAAAGAATCCACCTGCAATGCAGGAGACCTGGGTTCAATCCCTGGGTTGGGAAGATCCCCTGGAGAAGGGAAAGGCTACCCACTTAAGTATTCTGGCCTAGAGAATTCCACAGACTGTAGTCCATGGGGTCACAAAGAGTCAGACACCGCTAAGCAACTTTCACTTTCACTTTATCACACAATTAATAGAAGCAAAACAATAAATTTGCAGAAAGGGAGAGGAATAAGTCAAAGCCACAGCATGAGGGAGGGCTGACAGGGGGATTGGGATGGATTTTATTATTAGCCTCATCACCCAATCAGAACAACCTGAGTTTTGCTCAGGACAACTCTAAGGTCCTTAGGAGCAGCTAAACTTCCAGGATGGGAGAAGGACCAGGCTGGTCTGTGGCCAATCCCATCCCCCTCTGCTGGGAGCTGGTTCAGTGATGGGCTTGAGAGCTGATGGGATGAAAGGAGAGGTTTTCTGGGGCAATCTGCCGTGTCCTCACTCTAAGGAGAAAGCGGGAGAAAGAGAGGGTCTTTTCTGCCAGAACTTCTCAATATTCTCCTACAGATGAACTCAGCCCCTAGGGGAACACAGAGCCCCTGGAAATGGAACTCGAGCTTGTGGATTCAGTCCGCCCTGACTGTGTCCTGTGAATGTTCCAGCTGTGGGAGCCAAGAGAGTTTCTCGTGTCAATATAAGCCAGTTGAGTTCAGTGTGTGTTACTGGACACCGAAAGCGTTCTATTTACACGATACAAATAGAGGAAAGCCAGCATCAAAGGAACAAAAACACAATTTCTACCCCACAAACCATATTTTGTCCTCCTGGGCAAAGTAACTACTTTGGAGAAAAGCACGTTGTGGGCACTTTTTAATACCCTTATGGTTTCTTTGAATTTCTGTGACTTGTATTTGTTTTGGCCTGCTTTGTTTTCTTTATGAAATGAAGATCCAAGTTGTGTGGGTTTTGTCTTCCTTCTTTTTAATGTTGAACCCTAGGATAACAGCTAAATGTGTGTGTGTTTGTGTGTGTGTGTGTATCAGTAACAATAATAATTGCGTTTAAACCATTGGACTAAGTATGGGGGTTATGGGAAGAGGTGCAATGAAAGATGAATAACTTGGTCCTAGGAAGATATACTGGTTCTGTCTCCAGAGAATCAGGGAGAAAGAGCAGTTAATGTAATTCTGACAATAGTTGTGAGCAGAGGTGACCTTTAACCTAAGTCTTGGAGCTTTTTTTAAGTAAAGGAAATTCAAACATTAAAAATACAGTAAATTATGCACTAAGCACTTGTGTACTCAACACATTTTTTGAATAAATATTAACATTGCCATTTTGGCTTTAGATTCATTTCTAAAATTAATTTTTAAATGTTGAGATAATTGTGGACTCATACACAGTTTTAAGAAATAATATAGAGATTGATGGGGTAAGTTACATATTAAGTTTTTTTTTCCTGTGCATTTATTTATTTTTAATTGGAGGATAATTGCTTTACAATGCTGTGATGGTGTCCGCTGTACATCAGTGTGAATCAGCCATAAGTATATATATATATATATATATATATATATATTCCCTCCCTCCTCCTTCAGCCACCCTTCTCTAACCTCAATCCCTCCCTTCTAGGTCATCATAGAGCTTCAGGCTGGGCTCCTTGTGTTGCATAGCAGCTTCCTGCTACTTATCTATTTTATACATAATACTCTCTCTATATATGTCAATGCTACTTTCTCGATTTTTCCTAGCCTCTCCTTCCCTCACTGTGTCCACAAATCCATTATCTACATCTGCATCTCCATTTCTTCTCTGTAAATAAGTTCATCAGTACTGTTTTTCTAGATTCCCTATATATGCATTAATTAAGATACTTGTTTTTCTCTTACTTCACTCTGTATAAAAGGCTGTAAGCTTTGGTAATGACCAGGGAGATTGGTGAAGAATTCCAGTCCCCCAGTTGCAAAGGGAAACTGTGAGAAATTATAAGATGCTTGTTTTTTTGTTTTTGTTTTTTTCCAGTTGGCTCATTTATTAGCATTAAACACAGACCCTCTTCTTTCCCCATTCCAGGAAACCACATCCACAAAGTGCCAGGCCCCAGAAGCAGGCACCCTCTGCCCATTTCTGAAATAAGCTCTCAGGCCTTGGCGGTAGCCTGAGCTGCTCCCAGGGTTGCAAGCTGCTGAATCTTCTGGCTCATCATCTCTATGACAGCCTGTTTCATGGCATGCTTCTCCTGCAGAGCTGGCTGGATTTTTTCCATTTGCTTGGAAGTCTGTCTTCCTCTTGAAGAAGTCCTTGGCATCCTCAGCTGTCTTCTCTACATAGTAGCCAGTTCCCACATCGATTAGCACGTGTTCCCCATCAAGTAGCTTCCCGGGGACATACATAGAACTCGTCAGTGGGGCAAGTAATTCTTTCCCCTCGTTGTTTTTCTTCAGCACGTTCAGACAGTCCTTGGCTTCCACATACTTGGTCTGAACCGCCTTGAGCTGGTCAATGGACGTAGACAAGAACTCCACTTCCTGGTCCAGTTGGTTCTTGAGCATTTCTAGCTGTGGCAGATTCAGCTCGGTGACGTTAACCGACTGCACCATGTTGGGAAGTATGCCTTGTTTTAACAGCTACACGAAAGACTTCCCTGGTAGTCCAGTAGCTAAGACTCTGTGCTCCCAATGCAGGGGGCCTCGATTTGGTCCCTGGTCAGGGAACTAGATACAGCCAAGACCTGGTGCCAAGAAAAAAGTAAAATTTTTTAAAAATTAAAAAAAAAGAAATGCCTTCTCCCTTTCCTTGAGAAAAATAAAGGTTATCTGACACCTTTAATAAGAAATAAATTCAAAATTTAAAAAAGAAGAAATAGTACCAAGAGGTCCCCTGTAGTCTTCTGGCATTTTTCCCAATGGTAACATCTTGTTCCAAATAGGAAAAGGAGTACGTCAAGGCTGTATATTGTCACCCTGCTTATTTAACTTATATGCAGAGTACATCATGAGAAACGCCAGGCTGGATGAAGCACAAGCTGGAATCAAGATTGCTGGGAGAAATATCAATAACCTCAGATATGCAGATGACACCACCCTTATGGCAGAAAGTGAAGAGGAGCTAAAAAGCCTCTTGATGAAAGTGAAAGAGGAGAGTTGAAAAGTTGGCTTAAAGCCCAACATTAAGAAAACGAAGATCATGGCATCTGGTCCCATCACTTCATGGGAAATAGATGGGGAAACAGTGGAAACAGTGTCAGACTTTATTTTTGGGGGCTCCAAAACCACTGCAGATGGTGACTGCAGCCATGAAATTAAAAGACGCTTACTCCTTGGAAGGAAAGTTTTGACCAACCTAGATGGCATATTAAAAGCAGAGACATTACTTTGCCAACTAAGGTCCGTCTAGTCAAGGCTATGGTTTTTGCAGTAGTCATATATGGATGTGAGAGTTGGACTGTGAAGAAAGGTGAATGCCAAAGAATTAGACTTTTGAGAGTCCCCTGGATTGCAAGGAGATCCAACCAGTCCATTCTAAAGGAGATCAGTCCTGGATGTTCTTTGGAAGGAATGATGCTAAAGCTTAAACTCCAATACTTTGGCCACCCATTGAAAAAAGACCCTGGTGCTGGGAGGGATTGGGGGCAGGAGGAGAAGGGGACGACAGAGGATGAGATGGCTGGATGGTATCACCGACTCAATGGACATGAGTTTGGGTGAACTCCGGGAGTTGGTGATGGAGAGGGAGGCCTGGCGTGCTGCGATTCATGGAGTCCCAAAAGCGACTGAGTGCCTGAACTGAACTGAATAAACATTATTATTTTTGCTACAAATATCAATGCATAGTTTTTTTGTATGAGCATAAGTCTTTATTTCTTTGGGGAAAAAGGCTCAGGACTGCAATTGCTAGGTCCGAATGCTAGAATGTTTAATTTTTTAAGAAACTGTCAAACTGTTTTCTAGAGAGGCTATACCATTCCATATATCCACCTGTAGTGAATGAGTGATCTGCAATTCACACCAGCATCTTGAGTTGTCACTATTTTGTAGTTTAGCCATGCTATTAGATGTCTAGTGATATCTCATCGTATTTGTTTTTTTTTTTAACTGAAGTAGAGTTAATTTACAGCATTGTATTAGTTTCAAGTGTACAACTAAGTGATTCAGTTATACAGGTATATATGTTATTTTCCAGATTCTTTTCCATTATACAAGATATTGAGTCTAGTTCCTTGTCCTATAATGGGAGAGTCTTATTGTTCACCTATTTTATATATAGTAGCAGGTGTAAATTAATCCCAAACTCCTAATTCTCATTGTGATTTTGATTTGCATTTCATTCAGGACTAATACGGAGAAGCCAATGGCACCCCACTCCAGTACTCCTGCCTGGAAAATCCCATGGACGGAGGAGCCTGGTAGGCTGCAGTCCATGGGGTCGCTGAGGGTCGGATACAACTGAGCGACTTCACTTTCACTTTTCACTTTCATGCATTGGAGAAGGAAATGGCAACCCACTCCAGTGTTCTTGCCTGGAGAATCCCAGGGACGGGGGAGCCTGGTGGGCTGCCATCTATGGGGTCACACAGAGTCAGACACTACTAAAGTGACTTAGCAGCAGCAGCAGCATGACTAATGATGTTGAAGTCCTTTTCATCTGCTTATTTGCCAGCTGAATATCCTCTTTTGTGAAATGTCTCTTCCAGTCTTTTGCCTGTTCTTTAATTGGATGGTTTTTTGCTTGTGTGTTTATTTCGCTTTTGAGTTCTGAGAGCTGTTAACATAGTCTATATACCAATCCTTTGTCAGATATACTGTTTGTGAATATTTTCCCTCATTCCGTAGCATGTGTTTTTATCCTCTTAACAGGGTCTTCTGAGGAGAAAGAGTTTTTAATTATATGAAGTCTGGTATATCCATTTTTAAGTATTTATATTTATTTATTCATTCCACCGCCCTGGGTCTTAGTTGCAGCACGTGGGATCTTCAGTCTTTGTTGTGGTATGTGGGATCCTTAGTTGCAGTATTCGAATTCTTAGTTGAGGCATGTGGGATCTGGTTTGCTGACTAGGAATCAACCTCAGTGCCCCCTGGTATGGGAGCATGGAGTTTTAGCCACTAGACCACCAGGAAACCCTGATATATCAGTTTTCATTTTCAGGGATTATTCTTTTGCTATCAAATTTAAGAATGCCTTGTCTACCCCTAGATCCTGAAGATTTTGTTCTATGTTTTCTTTAAATTTCTTTATAGTTTTATGTTTTGCAATATGTCCATGATCCATCTTGGGTCAGTTTTTTATAAGGTTTGAGACATTAGGTTGGGTTTCATAACATGGCCTATAGATGGTCACCCATGTGCTCCAGCATCGTTTGCTGAAATGGCTGTATTTCCTGCATTGTACCTTTATCAGGCATCAGTTGGGCATATTTGCATGGGTCTAGTTCTGGGTATTTTATTCTGTTCCTTTGATCTATGTGTATATCCTTCCACAAATACCACACAGTCTTGATTACTATAGCTCTATCATCAGCCTTACTATCGGCTAGGTTCCTTTCTCCTACTGTATTCTTCTTTTTCAAATTATTTCAGCTATTCTAGTTCCTTTGCCTTTCCATATAAATTTTAGAATAATCTTGCCTATATCTATAAAAAAAATCTTGCTGGGAATTTGATAGGAATTGTTTCAGAACAATATATAAATTGGGGAGAATTGATATCATCATTATCTTCTTCTAAAATCATATTTATTTGTTTGTTTATATTTTGGACACACCATGAAGCTTGTGGGATCTTAATTCCCCAACCAGGGACTGAATCCAAGCCCTTGGCAGTGAAAGTACAGAGTCCTAACCGCTGTAGCTCCAGGGAATTCTCCATTATTATCTTAAGTATTCCAATCCATATGCACAGTGTATCTCTCATTTTTTTTCTTAGAGTTTTAAAAATTTCTTTCATTGGCTTTGTGATTTTCAGCATACAAGATTTGTACATGTTTTGCTAGATTTACATTTAAGTATTTCATTCTTTTAAGCTATTGTGAAAAGTACTATGTTTTTAATCTCAGTGTCCATGTGTTCCTTGCTTGTATATGGAAATACAATTGATTGTTGTAGGTTTATCTTGCATCACATGACCTTTCACTCACCACTGCCAGGAGATATTTTTGCCTTTTTTTTTTTTCCCCTGTGATTTTTCTACATAGACAATCTTATAATCTTCATGGGGACAAATTTTGATACACTGTATTTCCATTTTCATTTGCATCAACATTTTTTTTTTTAATTTCCTTAGAGACTTCTTTAACCCATGGATTATCTACCATTATACTGTTTAGTTTCCAAAAGTTTCAAGCTTTTCATATTATCTTTCTATTTTTGATTGCTAGTTTGATTCCATTGTGGTTGGAAAACACATTTTGTTTAATTATGATTCTGTCAAATGTTTTGAGGTCTGTTTTGTGGCCCAGGATATGACCTATCTTGGTATATGTTCCATTGGTACTTGGAAAGAATGTGTATTCTGACGTTTTTAGGTAGAGTGTTCTATAAATATCTGTTCACTTCGGTTGGGTATTGATGTTGAGTTCTACATCACTGCTGATTTTCTGTTTAGTTGTTCTGTCAATTGTCAAGGGTGTGGAAGTCTCCAACTATAATTGTGGATTTGTCCATTCCTTCTTTTAGTTCTAACACTTTAGGCATCACCTATTTTGCAGCTCTTTTGCTTGGTGTGTATATATTTAGGAATGTTCACTAAGTTTTCCTGGTGAATTGGTCTTCCCCTTTACTTTTAATTATATAATACCCTCTTTATCTCTAGTGATGTTCTTTGCTCTGAAGCCTACTTCCTGTGATATTGCCATAGCCACTCCTGCTTTTCTTTGACTAATCTTTACATGATGTGTTTTTTTCCATCCTTCTACTTTCAATGCTTGGATCATTATATTTGAAGTAAGTTTCTTGTAGGAGCATGTAGTTGGGTCATGTTTCTTAATACAAACTACCAATCTCTATCTAAGTTGTTGTATTTAGGCCATTAATTAATAAGGTAGTGATTAAACCTGGCATTTTATGGTCATTTTCTGACTCTTCTGTTTTTTCTTTTCTATCTTTATGTGGGTTACCTGAATATTTTTTAGAATCCAGTTTGATTTATCCATATTTCTTTGAGTATATCTCTTTCCAGCCTTTTAAAAGTTTCTCTAGGGGTTACATTGTATATGAAAACTTATCACTGTCTACTGGTGTTGTCATCTAACCCATATGAACAAAGTGGAGAACCCCAACCTCCTTTTACATCCATTTCACTCCTTGTTTACATTATTATCTTAAATATTGCCTCTATATGCATTCCGTTCAGTTCAGTTCAGTTCAGTTCAGTTCAGTTCAGTCACTCAGTCATGTCCGACTCTTTGCAACCCCATGAATCGCAACACGCCAGGCCTCCCTGTCCATCACCATCTCCCAGAGTTCACTCAGACTCACATCCATCGAGTCGGTGATGCCATCCAGCCATCTCATCCTCCGTCGTCCCCTTCTCCTCCTGCCCCTAATCCCTCCTAGCATCAGGGTCTTCTCCAATGAGTCAACTCTTCGCATGAGGTGGCCAAAGTACTGGAGTTTCAGCTTTAGCATCATTCCTTCCAAAGAAATCCCAGGGCTGATCTCCTTCAGAATGCATTGGTTGGATCTCCTTGCAGTCCAAGGGACTCTCAAGAGTCTTCTCCAACACCACAGTTCAAAAGCATCAATTCTTCGGCGCTCAGCCTTCTTCACAGTCCAACTCTCACATCCATACATGACCACAGGAAAAACCATAGCCTTGACTAGACGGACCTTAGTCGGCAAAGTAATGTCTCTGCTTTTGAATATGCTATCTAGGTTGCTCATAACTTTTCTTCCAAGGAGTAAGCGTCTTTTAATTTCATGGCTTAAGAACCATATTAGACAGTGTTATAATTTTTGCTTATTCTGAAAAGTGTAATTTAGAAAACTCAAGAGGATAGGTCAAGCCTGTTTTTTTCAATCCATAGTTTTGTATATGTTCTTTCTTCCTTAAGTGCCAAGATCCCTATTTTTATCATTTTCTCCCTTTAGTCATTCCTTGAAGGTAGGTCTGCCGGCAACTAAGTCTCTTAGATTTCTTTCATCTGAGGATGTCTTGATTTGCCCTTTATTTCTGAAGGATATTTTTGATAGATATAGGACTTGGGATTGACAGTTCTTTTCTTTCAACATTTGAAAACCATTGTGCCTCTTCCTTCTGTCTTCCGTGGTTTCTGGTGACAAATATCCTGCCTTGCAAATTATCCCCTACAGGTATTGTGTCATTTTTCTCTGGCTGCTTTCAAGACTTAATTATAATGCACCATGGATTTCTTTGGGTCTATCCTATTTGGGATTCACTCAGCTTCTCAAATCAGTAGGTTTATGCTCCTTGCCAAATTTGGAGAGTTTTCAGCCACTATTTCTTCAAGTATTTTTAGTCCTGCTTTCTTTCTCCTTTCCTTCCAGGACTCCAATGATGTGAGTGTAGAATCTTTTGTTATAGTTCCAAAGGATCCTTAGGCTCTGTTCACTCATTCTTCAATCTACTTCGTCTCTGCTATTCAAATTGGATCATTTCTCTTTCTTTCTTCATTTTATTTTGCCTGCACTGGGTCTTTGCCGAGCATGCAGGCTTTCTCTAGTTCTCTTGTTGCGGTGGGATTCCCTTGTTGCGGTACATGGGCTCTAGAGCACGTGGGCTCAGTAGTTGTATGCGCAGGCCTAGTTGCCGTGCAGTATGTGGGATCTTAGTTCCCCAACCAGGGGTCAAACTCGCATCACCTGTTTTGAAAGGTGGATTCTTAACCACCAGACTACCAGGGAAGTCCTAAATTTGGTTATTTCTGTGTTCAAATGTACAGTTCACTGATTTTTTTCCCTCTAATTCCTCCATTCTGTGGTTAAATCCATGGACTTGGGATTTTTAAAACAATTTTCAATCATTGCAGTTTTCCCTTCTAGAAATTTTATTTGATTCTCATTTATCTTTTCTAAATCTGGAAATGTCTGTTTCTTCCTAGAGGCTCTCTTTGTTCTCATTTGTTTCATGTGTGTTAGTAATTGCTTGCTGTTGCCCGGTATGATGAGAAGTTTCCTATCATATGTTGTGAAGCTCTGGATCGCATATAAACTTTCTGCTTTAGCAGACTTTCTGTTACACTGTTAAGGCAAGGGAAGGGGGGATGCCACCTCATTGTGTCAAGTGGAGACAAGAGTCCAGGTTCCCATTAGATTTGCACTGATACCTGAGACAGAGGTTCCTTGTTACTGCTGTTCACAGGTGGGGTTCTGGCTCCACCAACTCTTCAAGGGATTGTGGGAGATGGGGAGTGGCTCATGCCTGCTGGGCTGGTGTGTAAGTCCTAACTCCCCACTTGACCTTCTCTGACATCATGCCAATGGGGTTCTGGGCATGTGGTTACAGGCTCACAAGGATTGGAGTCTAAACTCCCTACTCAATCTTTACTGCCTGGAAATGGGTGAAGATGAGAGTACAGTTTTCAATATGGAGCTTGGCTGGGATAGAGCAGTTATTGTCTAAATGTATTACATTTTGTTAGGCTGTCCCTTTCCAGGTCCTTTGGCTGGAGAAGATTTTGTTGGGATTTTTTTTTTTTCTATGCTTTTTGGCATTTTCAGGTTAACAACTGCTTCAATTCTAAGTCTGCTTCTGTATGCAACAGAAAGAAAATCCAGAGAACGTACCACCCTGTTATTTCTTGGGCCCTGAGCTTCTTAGCAGTTCTGCCTTCTCGTTAGCTTTCAGAGTCTTTTTATGTTTGTTTTACATATAATTTATAAGGGTTTTTAGTTACACTCAGTGAGGGGATTAGGGAAAATTACATGTACCGCAAACTCTAAGATTTCATTAGTCTTAAGGAAATAAAATGTTGTGGTTCCTGTCAACATTTCTTTGTAAATCTTACATAATCTTATGATCTTTTCTCCTACTTAATGTATCTATCATATTTGTTTTTATTTTCACATAGTGGCATTTTTAATGGTTTAAAGGTTTTCATGTCATATCTAACACAAAAATGAATAAAAAATGGATCATAGTCTTTTTTTTTGGATCATAGTCTTAAATGTAAAACATAAATTTATAAAACTTTTTTAAAACAACACAGTAGTCAGTGTATAGATATGATGCAAATAGTAATGATCCTTATAAGAAAAAAATTAATAAATTGGACTTCATCAACATTAACAGGTTTTGTCCTCTGAAAGATATCTTTAGAAGGATGAACAGCAAATCATACATCTGACAAAGGATTTCCATATAGACTATATAGTGAAAGTGAAAGTGTTAGTCACTAAGTTGTGTCCAACTCTTTGCGACCCCATGGTCTGAAGCCCGCCAGGCTCCTCTGTCCATGGAATTCTCCAGGCAGGAATACTGGAGTGGGTAGCCATTCCCTTTTCCAGGGCAATCTTCCCAATCCATGGATCAAACCTGGGTCTGCTGCATTGCAGGCAGATCCTTCACCATCTTAGCCATATAAAGAACTCTCAAATTTCAACAAATAATGCAATTTTTTAAATGGGCAAAAGATTCAAAAAAAATTCTTCACCAAGAAGATATGCCAACATGCAAAGGTGTTAAAAATGTTAGTAGTTGGAAAAACTCTAATTAAACTACAGTGAAATATTACTATACAAAGTTCTGTAGAGTCAAGGTTATGGTTTTTCCAGTAGTCATGTATGGATGTGAGAGTTGGACTATAAAGAAAACTGAGCGCTGAAAAATTGATACTTTTTAACACTGGTGTTGGAGAAGACTCTTGAGAGTCCCTTGGACTGCAAGGAGATCTAACCAGTCCATCCTAAAGGAAATCAGCTCTGAATATTCATTGGAAGGACTGATGCTGAAGCTGAAACTCTAATCCTTTGGCCACCTGATGCGAAGAGCTAACTCATTGGAAAAGACCTTGATGCTGGGAAAGATTGAGGGTGGGAGGAGAAGGGGACGACAGAGGATGAGATGGTCGGATGGCATCACCAACTCAATGGACATGAGTTTGGGTAAACTCCGGGAGTTGGTGATGGACAGGGAGGCCTGGCATGCTGCAGTCCATGGGGTCGCAAAGAACTGGACACGACTGAATGACTGAACTGAACTGAACTGAATAATAAAATGAAAATTTGACCATGCCGTGACTGGGAAGGATGTTAAGCAGCTAAAACTGTTATATAGTTGTTATGGAAAACAGGGCAGTTTCTTATAGAGTGAAACACGTTTACCACATGATCCAGCAATTCCACTTCTACATTGTTACCTAAGGGAAATGAAAACCTATGTTCACACAAAAACATGTATGCAAATGTTTATAGCAGCTTTATTTATCATTGTCAAAAACTGAAAATAACCTTAAAGTCTCTTGTCTTGGGATTGGATAAACGAACCAAGGTCTGTCTACCCAATGGAGTACTACTTAACAATGAAAAAAGATATTGGTACACTCAGTGACTTGGATGGATTGCAAAGGCACTATGTTGAGTGGAAAAAAAAAAAAAAGCCAGTTTCAAAAGGTTATACTCTCTGTGATTCCATTTTTATGACGTCCTGGAAAAGGCTATAGTGACAGCCTATAAATCAGTGGCTGCCAGAGAGTCAGAGCAGTTTAGGGGAACAAGGTAAGGTTGACTATCTTGAGGTACCACAAAGGAATGTGTGCATGTGCGTGTATGAGATGAAACTCTTCTCTATCTCAATTATGGTGGTAGTGTGTATTTGTGTGCATTTGTCAAAACTCACAGAACTGTACATCAAAAAAGAGTGAATTTTACAATATGTTACTAAAATGTAATGGAAAATGTACATGAATGTTGTCTTCCTTCTGTAACCTTCTAATTTACTCATCATTGTTTTATATCCAGACCTACCTCTTTCTTCATAATAGGAAAATTCTAGTATGTAGAAGAGTGCATTCCAAGTGATAGAACTATTAAGAACAAAGATTCAAAATTGATGTGACCTTAGGGCCATTTATGCACTTGATTCTAAAATGAGAAAACGTCATTAAATGGAGCAGGTTCCAGATGACCCCTGGGGAACATCACTTTGACACGAAGGTTGACAGAGGTTATCCATCACAAGCCATTGACTCTGACCTTAAAAGCTGTAATTCTCAAAAGGTGAATCCTTCCAGGGACCTCAGCTGTTTCAATGTTAAGTGAAAAACATGAGGAACCAGTCTCTACATTCTCTCTAATCTGTTTTTTGTCCAGTCCTGTGAAAATCAAATTTGTTTGTCCATACTGCCTTGGAAAAAGTATGCAATAAATTCTAGTCCTGTTTTATCAACTAAATAAGTGGATGATGTCAAGGAGTCATTTAACTCCTCAGAGTCGCTTTCCTCTTCCTCTGCAGCCGCGTTGTGTTAAATTATTTGAAGTCTCTTCCACCTATAAAGTACCATAGGATATTAATGAAACCTCTGAAGCATTCAACTGTCCATTCAACTGTCTGACGTGTCTCCAGAAGTTATCTAGGTGCCCTAGATACACATGAGTCCCTGCTTGAGTGTGGACAACCGCAGGGCCATAGTACAGTGGTTTGGTTGATCAAGGTCTTGGGGGAGAACAAACAGGAGAGCAATTCATGAATGAGAATGCCAAGTAAGCATCCAGACACTCCCAGATTGACTGCTGCTTCTCTGCTCTCCCCATCTGATTTTATTTGAGAAAGAAAGGAGGTGGCCTTTCCTCTGCTTTCATTGGTCTGTCCACGGCTATAAAGGAATAAGAAGCTACAGACTCTCAAACTAGTTAAAGTCCAGCTGTATATCCTCTCAGATCTTCATTTCTTAACTAGACATATAATGAAAGCATCTAAACCTGGAGGGTCCTCAGTAAATGTGAAGCTCTAAAAGCTTTCCCAGTGATGAGTAAGCATTCAGAATCTGGTTGTTTTGATGGTTTTTATTTTTTTGGTGAGTGGTAATAGCCTAGCTTTGAGAAATGTGTGTAGCACATTTTCCCACACTTCTGCTAAAGAAACAGCAAAATAAAATAAGTATTCTGGAAGATGATTTTAAAGAATGAACATAACTCCTGCCCATTAATTACCACATGATTGGATTCTAGGAATGTTCATTTAAAAAACAGTTAACCCAGAAGTTTAAATGACAAGGAAAATTATTGTGGTAAAAAGCTAATGGTCTATTGATACAATCTGACTTGTATATGGAAAAGTATAAAAATTAAATGTGGAATAAATCTTACATTAATTCTAGGAATATATTTGTCAAAGATGAAACTGGATTTCTGTATATACTAGAAAAGCTCTATTAATCAGAAAGATTCCATTCATGTTTAAATAGGAAGCGGGAATTTTTTTTAACACTTTTCCATCTATTGTTGAAACCATTGGTAAAATATATAAGCTTTCCTCACTTTTTTTTTTTTTCCTCACTTTCTGAGCACAGAAGAGTCATCAAAGTTGAGTTAACCCTTGAAGAGAGGCATTGAAACATCTGTGATGATGGTTAATACAGTCAAAGCCAGGACTGAAGACCAGACCTCAGAACCTCAGGTGAACCCTAGAGAATACTTTTGGAGAGATGAATTTCTGACTCAGCTTTAAAGCATTGAGTTCTCTCCTTTCACCATGTTGTAGGGAGCCAAAACGGAGAGTTTAGCAAAGGATAACATGTCCACTTTGTTGACGCTGGCCAACTGAGATTTTACTGTCTTTAGAGAAGAAAGTTCATGAGTCAAGATACTAAATAATGTACTGGATCTCAAAGAATATTCCCTCCAAATACTTTTTAATTACAAAGACTAAAATGGCAAACTTTTCAGTGAGGAAACCTGCAAGATACCTTAGCCAAATGATCAAAGATAACCTTCAGCAATGGAATAAAAACTACAGCATGTGCCTCCTGATAGAGTCAACTACAAATTGGCACTTGCCATGGGCACTTGCCATCTACCTCTCCAAGGATTAAATCACGTGCTGCTGCAGCTGCTGATTGCAACATTGGCTGAAAGGAGTTCAGGGTGGAGAGCAGAAATGAGGCACTCTGTGTTTGGGGAAAAGCTGGCAGAACACGTCTTTAGATAGTTATTTTCAGGAGCTGATTTATGAGCCCAGTTCTTATATTTCCTCCTATCCAGAAAAGCACTAAAATCCTTCATGGTGATGATTGTTTCTCCGGACTAGCAGACAGCTTCATGAGACTAGCAGAAACCTTCTGGGAAAATATGTGCTTGATTGCGTGTACTCTCCCTTCACCAAAATCACATATATACTGACCTTCCCCCCTACATCTTTGGAGTGGTTTCTCAAAGCTGTGTGAGGTGCTCTCTCACAGACTTCAGTCCTCATTCTACCCCAAATAAAACGTAACTGGCAACTCTCACTTTGTGATTTTTTTTTTTTTAATCAACAGCAGGGTGCTCTAGGAAGAACCTAGCATCACTACTGTGAAATTCTTGCCTAAAGTGCAGCAGCTTAATCTAGTCATGAGGAAATAGCCAACAAATCCAAGTGGAAGGAGGATCTGCAAAGCAACTGGGACTCTGCTCTTCAAAAATGCCAATGTGAGAAAGAAAGAGCCAGAAAACATCCCAGATCACAGGAGACCAAAGGGACAAGATGATGGAATTCAAGCATTGCATTGTTTAAGATAAAATCTTAATAAGGTCTGTAGATTAGATAGTAGCATTATTTTAGTATTAATCTCCTTATTTTTGATCACTGTCCTGTGGTCATGCAAGAAAATTTAAGAAAACACAAACAAGTATTTTGTAAAAATAGGGAGTAAAAGATCGTCATATCTAAACTTACTCTTCCTGATAGCTCAGTTGGTAAAGAATCTACCTGCAATACAGGAGACCCCAGTTCAATTTCTGAGTAGAAAAGATCCAGTGGAGAAGGGATAGGCTACCCACTCCAGTATTCTTGGCCTTTCCTTGTGGCTCAGCTGGTAAAGAATCTGCCTACAATGTGGGAGAGCTGGGTTCGATCCTTGGGTTGGAAAAATCCCCTGGAGAAGGGAAAGGCTACCCACTCCAGTATTCTGGCCTAGAGAATTCCACGGACTATACTGTCCATGGGGTAACAAAGAGTCGGACATGGCTGAGCGACTTTCACTTTTGCTTTTAAAGTTATTCTTAGATGGGCATTAGAGAACTTTCTGGCCAACAAAAAAGTTCCATATCTTGACTGCAGTGGTGGTTACAAGGGTTATATAAATGTATTTATCTGCCAAATGTCTCAAACTTAAGTACATGAATTTTATTGTTTGTAACCATATCTCTATAAATACAGCTGATTTTTAAGGCTGCTGTTCACTTTGATATTGCATAAGATTGTTTGTGAAATAGTTACATAAGTACTATGGACTAAGTTCCTGTTGTTTTTTATGTGTCCAGTTTCAAAATGATTGATTGATTGATTGCCTGATGCATGAAATTCAATAAGACTGTCACTAAAATTTTACAAATTCACTCTCTCCATTATCATTTTATCTGATCTATTTTAAGTAGTTTGCAACTACACAGGTAAATTCTTATTCTAATCTCACTTACTTTTTAAAGAGCTACAAATATTTTCTGTCTAAAAGCATGTCTTCTTGTCAATCAAAGATATCCCCGACATAAAACAATTCTTATATTTTGTTTTATATAAAAGCGAAAAAAGAAGAAAGGCATGTTGGCTGCTTCAAAGGAAATGAAAACTAGGACTGGGGCCATTTCTGATGACTAAATAATAGGATTTCAGTTGCTCTGTGTCCCACAGGAGCTTAGCTATTAACTCAACTTAGGAAAAGGATTGCAAAACGGACTGCTTCCTGTTGTGAATAGATTCTGAGGCCTTTACATTGCATTACCAAAGGCTCGAAGAAAGGTGAACAGTCAGGGTCAGCAAATACCACAGAAATTGGCTCTCAACCCTCAGGAGTGAAAGACTATTAGTACAAGTAGAAGCGATCCTGACCCACACGTGGATTCAGACCTGACCCACATTAGCAAGACAGGAGGAGGCTGCCGGCTGCCTCCAGGGGCCAGAGCCCAACAGAGAAGTGAGCTGGGAGTGTGAAGGCTTTTCTTAGTCCCGCTCCATCAGATCAGCCCAGGGTCCTTCTACATGTTCCTTCTCTGGGGCTCAGTTTCCCTTCTTCATCTGCAAGATGAAAGGCTACCACACAAATGTTTTTTAGAGGGAACATCCTATATAATTCTGAATCCGAGTATCTCTGGTGTGGAGCACGGAGGTCTTCTCTGCTTCCTCACTTCTGCCTTTTCTTTGCCTGTGGCTTACCAAATCTGACAACAGTGTCACATCCACTGTCTACAGAGCTGCTTATGGCATTCCTGGGATACAGGAAACATTTAAATTGTTTCCACTGTGGCTTTTGCGGAGGGGAGATAGATAATGTTTCTCTCTCTCCTTTTCCCCAGTAATTCCTGGGAATATCCATAAAACCCTTCACAAGATGGGTTGGACACAGTTAATAAATAGAAATATTTCATGTGTGCTTAACTTACATCTCCAGAAATTTCTAAAGAACTGCATAATCCTATCCAGCAGGTAGTAATAAGATCTCTGTGAAGGAGCAACTACAAATTGGCACTTGCCACGGGCACTTGCCATCTACCTCTACAGGGATTAAATCATGTGCTGCTGCAGCTGCTGACCTTCAACACGCCCTGAAGGGAGTTCGGGGTGGAGAGCAGAAAAGAGGCACGCTGTGGTGGGGTAGGTAGCAGGGGGAACTGGCAAGACAGGTCCTCAGATAGTTACATATTTTTGGAGTCAATTTTATGAGCCCAAGTCTTTGTATTTCCTCGTATCTAGGAAAATACTACAATCCTTCCTGGTGCTGACTGTTTCTCATGACCAGCAGAAAGCTTCATGAGTCTAGCAGAAAACTTCTGGAAGAATATGTGCTTGATTCAAGCAGGTACCCTCCCTTCACCAGCATCACATATATACTGGCCTTCCCACTTACCTCTTTGGAACAGTTCCTCAAAGCTATCTGAGGTGCTGTCTCCTGGGCTGCAGTCCTCATTTGGCCTCAATTCAAACTTAACTCGCAACTCTCACATTATGCTTTTTTCTTTAAAGTCAACAGAGCCTATTGTTGTTGTTCAATCGCTATATCATGTCTGACTTTGTGATCCCATGGACTGCAACACACCAGGCTTCCCTGTCCTTCACCATCTCCTGGAGTTTGCTTAAACTCATGTCCATTGAGTCAGAGATGGCACTCAACCATCTCATCCTCTGTCATCCCCTTTCCTTCCTGCCTTCAATCTTTCCCAGCATCAGGGTCTTTACCAATGAGTCAGTTCTTTGCATCAGATGGCCAAAGTATTGGAGCTTCAGCTTCAGCATCAGTCCTCCCAGTGAATATTCAGGGCCTATATAGATAGAGCATATAGGTTCTTTAATCATCATTTATAAATTAATGGATTTTGGATTTAAAAATGAGTTGCTTAATGTGGGAATATTCTTTTCACAGAATATAATCAAGAAAGGCATAGAAAAAAAAAAAACATTCCAGCCAACATAAGAGAGCAATTAAAACTTCAGCCTCGACTTCCTACCGCTCTACCTGATGCTGAAAATGGCTGCTTTCAATACGGACCAGATTTTGAAGCTGAAAAGTGCTGAAAGGTATCAAAATCTGCCACCCCCAAACCTCTTTGGCATGTGGATTATTTTAAGAACTGCAGACGCAGGGAAAACAGGGCATACAGCTTCCTTTTGTAAAGAAAATTTCCACTTATAGAGATGTTTCCTCTCCTGTATCAGTAAGAGGAGGACTCAACTTTTATCGCTGGAGAAGGCACCATAACAAATGCTACTAAACAGCCCTCGTGTACCGCATGTTTCCTGGTTATTTTTTGTTGCTGTTGTTTAGTCACTCAGGTGTATCTGACTCTTGTGACCCCATGGACTGCAGCCCAGCAGTCTCCCCTCTCCATAGGATTTCCCAGGTAAGACTAATGGTGTGGGTTGCCATTTTCTACTCCAGGGGATCTTCCTGACTCAGAGATCGAACCTGTGTCTCCTGTTAGGGAGGTGGATTCTTTACCACTGAGCAACTTTGGAAGCCTAGTCTGCCTCATCATAACTTGTCTCTCCTGCACAGAAGCCCAAGACCCCTTTTCCTTTGTTTGTCCTACAGCGGTTTATAAGCCAGGTTCTCACCATCCCTTTGGGTTGCTCCTCACTGGGTGCTCCCATGTACATGTATGATGCACAAGTCAATAAACTTCTGTTTGCTGTCTCTTGTTCATCTGTCTTTGGCCAGACTGTTTTGTTTTTGGCCAGATTTACTTTTCCATCCCTACAGAGCTAGAATATTAGACTAAAATATAAGAATATAAATATTTTTACCTTAAAGAAGAGAAATGTGCCCAGAAAGGTGGAAGAAGCCACCTTTCATTCCTTTTGTGATTGCACGGGGGCATTGTTTGTCAAAGTGTCTTCCTGAGAACAACAGTCATGAAAGACAGGTGTGCAGAGAAAAAGACTCTGAGATCAAGGGGGTAGAGAAATACTGCCTGCTCTACTCACTATGGGAGAATCACAATCCATGTTACCCATTCTCGGAGATGTTCTGGCTGCATTAAAACATGATTAACTTTATCATTAACTTGAGCATTTCAAACCCAAGTGACCTCAGAACACTTTATCTGCCTAAACCTTTCTTGTTTAGCAGGACACACTTTGAGAAACCTAGCCCGTAGGGTTCAGTTTACTGATGAAGAGTCCACTTAAGATTTGGTAAAGAAAATAAGAGAAAAGAGGGTTGCTCATGGAATTCGAGGTTGGGACCTGAGTGGGCTCTGCTTTTTTACCCTTTTGAAAGCCATATATTACAATCTGGGAATATGTCAAAAATTGAGCTCAGTTTTCTTTGTGGTATTGTTCCTTCTGTTCCTCTCCCCCGCCCCACCCTCCTGGACCCCCTCACTCAGCCCCACTTCTTACCTAAACCAGAAACCTGAGTGCTGGTGTGCACTGCAACTCTCCAGAAATCAAAGAGGATCCCTATATACATTTATTAGGAGTTTTTCTGGTAAAAAGAATGTGTGGGGCCTTCCCTGGCAGTCCAGTGGTTGAGACTCCAAGCTTCCGCTGCAGGGGGCATGGGTTTGATTCCTGGTCGGGGAACTAAGATCCAGAAAGCCATGTGGTGAAACCAGACATAGAACTGGCACCAAAGCCCTCAAACTCAGTGTTCCTCAGGGTTCCACAAGCAGGTACATGCATAATACCCAGGTGGATGCCTCTGTGCGATCCCAGTGGGATGGGAGAGGGAGAACCAACACAATATTATGTTCATGCTTGGTGTACCATAAGTAACAAAATCTTAAAAAGAGAAAAACGTACAGGACACAATTTACAAATATAGTACAATATACTATGATCTTTACTGTAAATTCCATGTGGCCTGGGGACTTCCCTGGTGGCTCAGTCAGTAAAGAATCTGCTTGCAATGCAGGGGATTTGGGTTCAATCCCAGGGTCAGGTAGATCCCCCAGAGAAGGGAATGGCAACGCACTCTAGTATTCTTGCCTAGGAAATCCCATGGACAGAGGAGCCTGGAAGGGCTTTAGCTGGTGGGGTCACAGGAGTCAGGCATGACTCAGCAACTAAAACACCGCAACCACACACCATGTGGCCTACTGATGCTTGTGCATGCGTGCTAAGTCGCTTTAGTCGTGTCTGACTCTTTGTGACCTCCATGGACTGTAGCCTCCCAGGTTCCTCTGTCCAAGGGCTTCTCCAGGCAAGAAGACTGGGGTTGCCATGGCCTCCTCTGGGGGAATCTTCCCGACCCAGGGATTGAACCTGGGTCTCCGGCATTGCAGGTAGATTCTTTACCACTAGCCACCTGGGAAGCCCATCAATGCTTACTAAATGCTTTCACTGATGTTTCCTAGCTTCTTGTAACCACAGCCATCCTATGGTGCAACTGCTGAAGGACTGTGGCCTTATCACCTATGTTATGCAGCCCAGGCTCCTGGTGCAGAAACTGTTTTTTCTTTCTTTGTTCGTTTTCTTAACCATACAGACTAGTTGTATTTTATCAGCAGTATGACACAAAGGCCTGAGAGAAAACCAGGCTGAATGGACTAAATCCAAGACAGTGGGCAAAGTAAGCTAAAGGGCACCAATTCCTTGCTTTGCTTTATCTCTCTATTTCCATACCAACCCCTGAGAGCTGAAGGACACTGGCCTTGCTTTATTTCTGTGTTTGTTTTCAAAAGTACCTGGCATTTGGCAGAGATGCTTTGCTGCTGTACTTTGAGAGATATACGCTTTGAGAAATATAGGATGGTCAACTGCCTCAGGCCTTCTCCGGCCTGACCACAGGAATGCACCTGTGCAGGTGAAACCTGGAGGTGTCAGAGAGTTACCTCTGCTTCTTTGTCATGCTACAATCTCCACCCAAAGGGAGAATTTGCACTCTGGTAGGCACAATTTGTGCCACATGCAAAGGAATGTGGAAGACTGTGAGTGCCCTTTTCCTAGAGCCCTGATCACCTGTCTGCCTCCTAACTCTTCGGTTCAGTTCAGTCGCTTAGTTGTGTCCAACTCTTTATGATCCCATCGACTGCAGCACACCAGGCCTCCCTGTCCATCACCAATTCTTGGAGTTTATTCAAATTCATGTCCATTGAGTCATTGATGCCATCCAACCATCTCATCTTCTGTTGTCCCCTTCTTCTCCTGACTTCAATCTTTCCCAGCATCAGGGTCTTTTCTAATGAGTCAGTTCTTCGCATTGGGTGGCCAAAGCATTGGAGTTTCAGCTTCAGCATCAGTCCTTCCAATGAATAGTCAGGACTGATTTTCTTTAGGATGGATTGGTTGGGTCTCTTTGCAATCCAAGGGACTCTCAAGAGTCTTCTCCAACACCACAGTTCAAAAGCATCAATTCTTCAGCGTTCAGCTTTCTTTACAGTCCAACTCTCACATCCATACATGAGCGCTGGAAAAACCATAGCCTTGACCAGATGGACCTTTGTTGGCAAAGTAATGTCTCTGCTTTTTAATACGCTATCTAGGTTGGTCATAAATTTTCTTCTAAGGAGCAAGCATCTTTTCATTTCATGGCTGCAGTCACCATCTGTAGTGATTTTTGGAGCCCCCCAAAATTATTTTTTGGGGGCTCCTAACTCTTAAAATTCCCTTACTGCCTCCCTACCTCCTCACTATGGGGAGAAGGTGCTTCTAGAACATAAGTTCCATCTCTCTATTTTCTGGCCATTGAATAAAAGCCTGTCTTGCTTGCACCAAACTCAGTCATTGGCAGTGCGAAACTGAGCAGGAAAGAACCTCCTGACCAAACCAGGGGGTCTTGGTCCAATTTGGTAACAGCCCCAAAACAGATGTTGGCTCATGTTTTTGTTTATAATAGTGAATATGAAGCAGAAGACATATATTAGAACTTCATTTGTTCATCAGTGATGCAAGTGACTTCTCAGCTGAATCAGATGACAGATCTCAATATCGGAAGAGTTTATTTTCTCAGGTTTTTACACTATTATGTCCTAGCTGTAGACATAAAACTCTTTAAAGCATAACTTACATTATTAACACTTTCTCCAGCACTTTCTAGCCTAGAGTAGGAGTTGGCAAACAATAGTTTGTGAGCATAAAACCAAAGCAAAAAAACTGGCTGCTGCCTATTTTGAAAAAATTTTTATTTTGTATTGGAGTATAGCTGATTAACCAAAGTTGTGATAGTTTCAGGTGAAGAGGGAAGGGATTCAGCCGTGCATGTACATGTATCCATTATTCCCCAAACTCCCTTCCCATCCTGGCTGCCACATAACATCAAGCAGAGCTCCTGGTGCCATACAGTAGGAACTTGTTGGTTATCCATTTTTAAATATAGCAGTGTGTTTACGTCCAAAACTACAATGAGATATCACCTCACACCAGTCAGAATGACTATGATCAAAAAATTCATAAATAATGAATGCTGGAGAGGGTGTAGAGAGAAGAGAAATTTTCCATATTGTTGGTGGGAATATAAATTGGTACAGCCACTATGGAGAACAGTATGGAATGTGTGCTAAGTCGCTTCAGTCATGCCTGACTCTACATGACCCTATGGACTGTAGCCTGCGAGACTTCTCTGTCCAAGGGATTTCCCAGGTAAGAATACTTGAGTGGGTTGCCATTTCCTTCTCCAGGGGATCTTCCAGACCCAGGGATTGAACTCATGTCTCCTGCATTGGCAGGTGGGTTCATTACCACTAACACCACCTGGGAAGCCCAGAACAATATGGAGGTTCCTGAAAAAATTAAAAATAGCACTTGCCCACTGCGATGGCCCACACTATATGGAGTGTGCTTCTCTCTGTATTTGAATAAATCCACTTCTTACCTATCAAAAAAAAATAGGGCTACCATATGATCCTGCAATCCCACTCTTGAACATATATTCAGAGAAAAACATGATCCAAAAGGATACATGCCTATTTTCATCAATAAAATGTGATCAGAACACAATAGCACTCATGGTTTACGACTTTCTGTGGCTGCTTCCACTGGACAACAGCACAATTAAATGGCTGTGTTAGGAACTGCATGGCCCAGAAAGCCCCAGATACTTTCTCGCTGGCCCTTCATAGTCGAGGTTTGCTGACCCCTGAGCTAGAAAATCAACAAAACAACAAACTGAGCCCTAATTTGCAGCCTTGACCAACATCTGTGTTTGTACATTCCCGCCATGGCAGGTTTCAAGCTACTGGGGGTGATGGTAGAGAGAGATGCAGAAATGCCCTACTAAATGGTATGTCCATTAGACAGATACAGCAGATGTAAATAACCTCCAGAGCTTGGAAAAGAGTAAAATGTAGTGAGATAATTAGGAAGTGATGACTTTTGAGAATGCATTACCATTGCTTTCAACAAAATGTATTTTATTGTAAATGTATATAATTTGATTTTGTAATGGCAATGTAAATTACCATCGCATCTCCTGCCGCTTCTTGCAGGTCCCTTATGTCAGCCCATCAAATTTGTCCCCAGGTCCTATAATTTCATCCCTAAGCCTCTGTAACGTTTGTTTTCCCTCCCCAGTGCCAATGTTTTTTGTTTTTTTTTTAACCTCTGGACATCTTGTCTCTTGCCCAGACTATTATAATACTTTCTGAGATCCTCTCTTGACTTCAGAACACACGCCTCCAATCCATCTTGTAGACAATGGTTCTTAAACAGCGAAGCGTATCTGAGTCATCAGGATTCTTATTAAAATGCAGATTCTGATTCAATCGGTCTGGGAGGAGTCTGAGGCTCTGCAGCTCTAACAAGCTCCCAGGCGATGCGGCTGTTCGAGGTTCTCGGGTCACACTTTAAGGAACAAGGCTGCTAAAGTCTCCTGCAAAAATGTGAATCTCAACCGTGTTACTCCCCTGTATAAAACTATTTATGGTTCCCCAAACATAACAGGCTGTTTCACACCTCTGGCCTTTATTAATATTGCTCCCACTGCCAGAAATCGCTCCGCTCCCTTTCGCATCTGCCCAGGAAACGCCTTCTTTTCTTGCAAAGCCCAGCTGTGTGACAGCCTCTTCTGACGCCCTCCATTAGAAATGAGCACCACCCCCCGCCCCCATCGGTTTCTGCTACAATGCGTCAGCACAACCATCTCCTGACGCTGCTGTATTTATTTGTTTGCATGACTTTCTCCCTCCTTAAACTCTTGTCAACCAAAATTCTCTAAGCCTTATTCTGACCTCAGCTCAAATGTCATTTCCTCAGAGTTTTTCTGATGTCCCCAAGAAGCCTTTCACCCCTAACCTTGTTACTCTTTTTTAAAGTTATTTTCACTAGAGTATAGTTGTTTTACAATGTTGTGTTAGTTTCTGCTGTATAGCAAAGTGAATTAGCTGTACATATATCTCCTTTTCTTGTTTTTGTTTTTTTCTTTCCCGTATGGTCACCACAGAGCACTGAGTAGAGTTCCCTTTGCTATACAGTAGGTTCTCATTAGTTATCTGTTTTATACATAGTATCAATAGTATATGTACCTTAATCTCAGTCTCCCAATTCATCCCCTCATCTTGGTATCCACATATTTGTTCTCTAGTCTGTGTCTATTTCTGCGTTGCAAATAAGATCATTACCTCATCACTCTTCACACCGAGTGTGTCTTCCAGAATGTCATTCAGATCCTGTGATTATTTTGGTTTAATTTTTAGTAGATGCAGCCTTATTTGACTCAACTTTGACACCAGTAGAGGGTAAGTCGATTATAAATTAGACACTGAAATTGGGGAATCATAAAAAGTCATATTTATTTATGTTAAATATTTTTATGAAAATATAAATAAAGGCACAGTTGTTTACCTCAGTTTTAACTCAGAGACAAAAGCATCATTTTGAATGTGTTTGTTGATTCAAGTTCAGTATCATCTTTGTAACATAAATTATAGCCCCAAAGTATCCTCTACAATTTCCAGCTTCAGTTTCTTTCAAGTGGTGGGTGAACATAAGGAAACTTGTAAAAGCAAGATTGAAAAAGATTTTTTTCTGTATCTTTTACAATTAGGTTTTGCCTACGCCTAATTTAACAGCATTGTTTAAAAATAACCTACCATTATCTAATCTTCCAAAGCATGTAATTTAGTTTTTTTAAAAAACAAACATTTTATTTGAGGATAATTTTTGACTTATGGATAAGTTGCAAAGATAGCACAGAGTTCCTGATTACCCCTCACCCGGTTCTCCCTGTCCTTACCATCTGCATTTGTCAAAATTAAGGAACCAACATTGCTACATTATTATTAACTAAACTGCAGGCTTCCTTTGGACTTTACCACTTTTTCTATAGTCCCTTTCTATTCCATGATCTAATCCAGGGTGCCACATTGCATCCAGTCTCCTCTGGCCTATGACAGTTTCTCTTTCCTTATTTTTCATGACCCTGACAGTCTTGAGAAGTACTCACCAGGTATTTGTAGAATGTCTCCCCCACAAATATGATATCTAAACCAGTAATTGTGAGAGGAGGAGAGTACAAATGCTGGATATCTGAAATGCACTTGAAATTAAGAGATCAGCAACTTAATCATGTATGTGTGTGTGTGTATATATATATATATATATATATAGATAGATAGATAGATAGAGAGAGAGAGAGATTGCTATATTAAAACTTCATGGTAATTGCAAGTCTATAACAGATATACACACAAAAAAGGAGGAGGAATTCAAACATAGCACAGAAGAGTCATCAAATCACTAAGAATAAAAGAGGAAAGGAGGAAAAAAGACCCACAAAAACAAAACCACTGACCACATGGCTATAAGAATGTACATATCAATAATTACCTTAACTATAAAGAGCTTAAATAATCCAACCAAATGACATAGACTGACTGAGTGAGTACAAAAAACAAGACTGTATACATACTGTCTGTGAGACACCCACTTTGGAGCTGGAGACACATACAGACTGAAAGTGAGGGGATGGAAAAAGTATTCCACGCAAATGGAAATCAGAAGAAAACTGGAGTGGCAGTACTTATATCAGACAAAATCCACTTTAAAATAAATGCACTTTAAAATAAAAGTCCATTTAAAATAAAGACTGTAGAATGTCTCCCAATATCTGATATTTTTCTCATGATTACACTGCAGTTATAGATTTGTAGAAAGAACATGCAGATGAAATGCTCCTCTCAGATACATAATATCTTCTTGTGTCACTATTGCTTGTAACAGTTAAGTTCAATCACTCAGTCATATCCAACTCTTTGCAACGCCATGGACTGCAGCACGCCAGGCCTCCCTGTCCATCACCAACTCCCAGAGTTTACTCAAACTCATGTCCATTGTCGGTGATGCCATCCAACCATCTCATCTTCTGTCATCCCCTTCTCCTCCTGCCCTCAATCTTTCCCAGCATCAGGGTCTTTTCAAATGAGTTGCTTGTAACAACCTTCATATAATTTAGTTTTAACAAAGTAATGTTCATCCTTTTACATTTTATTGTTTTATGTATAATTTCACTGAATAATGTAATCAGAAATATAAATACAAATGGCAGACACAGGACTGGGAGCAAGCACAACTGACTCTTGATCAGTGTGGGTTTCCACTAGTGGGAGCAGAGCGTTTGCCAGCATAATTGTCAGCCTGATAGGGACATCTATCAGGGAGGCTTATATGATGATGTAGGAAGCAATGGCTACTTCAGTATTACAAATTCACTGAGAAACTAAATGAGCATTAAGCATTTACATTAGAAATTGAGAGTTTAAATTTCTCCCTGCAATAACTGGAAGTGGGTTAAAAGATTTCATATGCTTGTTAATTGCATTTATCTCTTCCCCCTTAAATGCAAGGAGTTTGTCTGGCTTGTTCATCACAGCATCCCCAGGCCTGAGCACTGTGCCTGGCACCCAGTGAGAACTCACTACTTTGTTGTTGAATGAATATATGAATAGAGCAAACCTTAAGAGTAAGTCAGTCAGGTTCCAGTGAAGAAATAGTTGAATTGAGAAGGCTTAATTGTTAATGAAGTACAAATCTGTGGGCTAGAAACCAGAAGTGGCAAAATTATTAGGGAAGTAGCATATTATTAGGGAAGTGGCAACAGTAGGAAATGGCTATGACCCCTAGAGCTTGGAGAACAAAGAGGTTGAAATGATTGAAACTTAGATGCCTGAAGGAAAAACCCCACAGAACTGCAAACCAAACCATCCAAGAGGAGTGCCAGCTGGTTGGTGCTGATGTCTCTGAAGGGGTGTGAGGAGACCATCTCTGTAAGCGTTGGAAATACTGCAAACCGGATTTGGTGGTTGCCATGGGCAGGAATTGCTGCTGCTGGAAGATGTGTTGACAGGATGTTGCTCCCAGGAGCGAGAAGTGGTCAGGAAGGAATATGACTTTCTCCATCTTCCATGCAGACTCCGTTAAAATCAGTCCTGCAGGCACAGCCTTTCAGGAAACCAACTCTAAAGCGAAAATGTGGTTTGTAGAGACCCAGCCCCAGAATCCGGAGAAGGCAATGGCACCCCACTCCAGTACTCTTGTCTGGAAAATCCCATGGATGGAGGAGCCTGGTAGGCTGCAGTCCATGGAGTCACTAAGAGTCGGACATGACTGAAGCAACTTAGCAGCAGCAGTAGCAGCAGCAGCCCCAGTATCACAAAGCCAAATGGAGGTTTGGGTTTGGAGCTGAGAGAAGATAGCTGGGTGGTCACCCAGGGGTAAACTGGATTGCAGTAATTGTTAATTCATCATTTCACTACCTCAGTTTCCTCTTCCTACCCATACTACTGCAGGGCATCAGCTCCTAGGTCTTGGCTCCTTTCCCTTCTAGTGGGTCTGCTAGGTGTGTCTCAACTATAGTAAGAAGGTCTTTCATGAGCAGATTTCAACTCTGCCCCTGTTTCTAAGGCAATGATCAGGGATATGAAGATCCTAGCCAGTCTCATCCCCTTCCTCCCACTGCAGAGAAGTTCCACCTCTTCTGGATTCTGTTGTCTTAAATGAGTTGCTTGGACCCAGAATGGTTAGCCACACCATTCTGCTAATTTTATATAAGGTTCTTTCCTCTCCAGGCCATTGACACACCTCTACTTTCTGGCTGGGTCAGGTGTAGGCTCAAGGTCAGGTGACTCCAGATTTAAGACCTACTTGGTTTCTGGAACTCTGCATTCAGATGCTTATATATTTCCTTTTCTCCTTTGCTTTTCACCTCTCTTGTCTTCACAGCTATTTGTAAGGCCTCCCCAGACAGCCATTTTGCTTTTTTGCATTTCTTTTCCATGAGGATGGTCTTGATCCCTGTCTCCTGTACAATGTCACGAACCTCATTCCATAGTTCATCAGGCACTCTATCTATCAGATCTAGGCCCTTAAATCTATTTCTCACTTCCACTGTACAATCATAAGGGATTTGATTTAGGTCATACCTGAATGGTCTAGCAGTTTTCCCTACTTTCTTCAATTTGAGTCTGAATTTGGTAATAAGGAGTTCATAATCTGAGCCACAGTCAGCTCCTGGTCTTGTTTTTGTTGACTGTATAGAGTTTCTCCATCTTTGGCTGCATAGAATATAATCAATCTGATTTCGGTGTTGACCATCTGGTGATGTCCATGTGTAGAGTCTTCTCTTGTGTTGCTGGAAGAGGGTGTTTGCTATGACCAGTGCATTTTCTTGGCAAAACTCTATTAGTCTTTGCCCTGCTTCATTCTGCATTCCAAGGCCAAATTTGCCTGTTATTCCAGGTGTTTCCTGACTTTCTACTTTTGCATTCCAGTCCCCTATAATGAAAAAGACATCTTTTTTGGGTGTTAGTTCTAAAAGGTCTTGTAGGTCTTCATAATATGCAGAGTACATCATGAGAAACGCTGGACTGGAAGAAGCACAAGCTGGAATCAAGATTGCCGGGAGAAATATCAATAACCTCAGATATGCAGATGACACCACCCTTATGGCAGAAAGTGAAGAGGAGCTAAAAAGCCTCTTGATGAAAGTGAAAGAGGAGAGCGAAAAAGTTGGCTTAAAGCTCAACATTCAGAAAACGAAGATCATGGCATCTGGTCCCATCACTTCATGGGAAATAGATGGGGAAACAGTAGAAACAGTGTCGGACTTTATTTTGGGGGGCTCCAAAATCACTGCAGATGGTGACTGCAGCCATGAAATTAAAAGACGCTTACTCCTTGGAAGAAAAGTTATGACCAACCTAGATAGTATATTCAAAAGCAGAGACATTACTTTGTCAACAAAGGTCCGTCTAGTCAAGGTTATGGTTTTTCCAGTAGTCATGTATGGATGTGAGAGTTGGACTGTGAAGAAGGCTGAGCACCAAAGAATTGATGCTTTTGAACTGTGGTGTTGGAGAAGACTCTTGAGAGTCCCTTGGACTGCAAGGAGATCCAACCAGTCCATTCTGAAGGAGATGAACCCTGGGATTTCTTTGGAAGGAATATGCTAAAGCTGAAGCTCCAGTACTTGGCCACCTCACGGGAAGAGTTGACTCATTGGAAAAGACTGATGCTGGGAGGAACTGGGGGCAGGAGGAGAAGGGGACGACCCAGGATGAGATGGGTGGATGTCATCACGGACTCGATGGACATGAGTCTGAGTGAACTCCGGGAGATGGTGATGAACAGGGAGGCCTGGCGTGCTGCGATTCATGGGGTCGAAAAGAGTCGGACACGACTGAGCGACTGAACTGAACTGGTTTCTGGATAAAAGTCACAAACTGAACAGACTGCAGTTGAATGCTTACTATCTACCCCACTTTCGGAAGTCTGTTCGAACCATGAATCTGTAGACATTTATTTTGACAGTAAAATAAAATTCAAGTGGATACATTTGTAAACAGTTAAGAATGTGAACCCACACATTTAATAGCAAAGCTGTTTGGGCAATTATTTTTTGGAGGAGATTTTTCTTAATTGAGATGTCCTAATATATAAGTCCAGAGAAGGCAATGGCACCCCATTCCAGTGTTCTTGCCTGGAGAATCCCAGGGACGGGGGAGCCTGGTGGGCTGCCGCCTATGGGGTCGCATCAGACATGACTGAAGTGACTTAGCAGCAGCAGCAGCAGAAGCAGAATATATAAATCAAGTAGACTTTGAATGGAAGATCCCTCTCTTTACTGGTAAATCTGCTCAGCAAATACAGCTGTTACTCATTGCAACAAGGACATTCACATTGAATTTTGGTGGCTCAGATGGTAAAGAATCTGCCTGCAATGCAGGAGACCTGAGTTCAATCCCTGGGTTGGGAAGATCCTTGGAGAAGGGAATGGCTACCCACTCCAGTATTATTGCCTGGAGAATTCAATGGACAGAGGAGCCTGGCAGGCTATAGTCCATGGGGTCACAAAGAGTTGGACACGACTAAGCAACTAACATTTTCTTGAAAAAAAAAAGAGGGGGGGGAAGGGTATTGTCAATGTTTTGAGCACTCAAGATGTCTAGATACTTTGAATGGTAAATGATGCAAGAAGGGATTGGAGGGGGATACTAATCCCATCAACTTCCATGGCTTCACTAGTCTCTCTCTCTGTGTTTGGCCAGGCCTATGGCCTGTAGGATTTTAGTTCCCTGACCAGGAATGGAAAATTGTCCCCCTGCATTGGGAGCATGGAGTCTTATCCACTGAACACCAGGGTAGTCCCCTCACTAATCCCTAGCAAGCTATTTCAACAAGGTTAACTGACTAATGAATGTCAAAGTGTTAGATGCTTAGTTGTGTCTTTGCAACCCCATGGATTGTAGCCCATCGGGCTCCTCTGTCCATGGAATTCTCCAGGCAAAAATACTGGACTAGGGTACCATTTCTTTCTCCAAAGGATCTTAACTGCCTAATGCTACTTGATAATCTTAGTAACTTTTGGAGGAGATCTATGTTCCCATATCAGAATCTGCAGTTTCCCTCTGAACTCTGATGTGATACCACCTGATTCACATTTTAAAATGATCAAATTGGCCTTCACTTGGGCTACAAACATTTGACTGAGGCTCTTCTTAACCATTTCAAGTTAAAAAAATTGATGCCAATAGGCAGAGCACAGAGGATTTTTAGGGCAGTGACCCTACTCTGTATGATGGAATCATGGTGGATGTGTATCAGTCAGTCATTTCAGTAGTTCAGTCGTGTCCGACTCTTTGCGACCTCATGGACTGCAGCACGCCAGGCCTCCCTGTCCATCACCAACTCCTGGAGCTTGCTCAAACCCATGTCCATAGAGTCAGTGATGCCATCCAACCATCTCATCCTCTGTCGTCCCCTTCTCCTCCTGCCTTTAATCTTTCCCAGCATCAGGGTCTTTTCCAATGAGCCAGTTTTTCACATCAGGTGGCTGAAGCATTGGATCATTGAAAGTGAAGTTGCTTAGTTGTGTCTGACTCTTTGCGAGCCCATGGACTGTAGCCTACCAGGCTCCTTGGTCCATGGAATTTTCTAGGCAAGAGTATTGGAGTGGGTTGCCATTACCCATTTACCAAAAACCATAGAATGTACAACACCAAGAGTGAATCCTAGTGTAAACGATGAATTTTGGATGATGATAATGTTTTAGTGCAGGTTCATTGATTATAACAAATGAGCCGAATGGAGTGGGGTTTTGATAGTGAGGGAGGCTGTGTATATGTAGGCGCAGGGGTATATGAGAAGTATCTTTACTTTCTGCTCAATTTTGCTGTGAATAGAAAACTGCCTTAAAAAAGTCTACACCCTATTGTAAATCAGCTATACTCCAATAAAAATTTTTAAAAGATTAAAATATTAAATATTATTAAAAAATAAAAATCTTTTACAAAAACTAAAAAATGAAATAATTTCTTTGCTGAAATCATTTCTTGGTTTTAAGGTATCCACCATGATGATGTTTTTCTCCTAAGGAATTGTATGGTTTCCCTTTTAATTTAGGGTCTATTGTTCACCTTCACCCTTCCAAGCCACATTCACCAGACCTAGGAAGGAGTGGTGAGGGAGAAGGGTTATGAATACTGGGGTTTTAGTCACCAGACAAACTTTAGCTTGTGACATCCAGGAACCCAGATCACTATTGGCTTTTCAAGGGCAGAGGCCAGGTCGGACTTATCTTGACTTTCCCAGCTCCTAACAGTGCCCGGCACATATCACTTGCTTAATAAATGTTTATCAAGTGGCTGAATACATGAACAAACGAGAAAAACAAATGGAAATTCAAGAGTCGAGTAGAAGCATTTAGTGGAGAGAAAGCTTTGAATAAAAAAGAACAGAGAGATGACAAAGCTTATATTTTTAGTATCCTTTCTTCTGTTCCTTGGCAACTCTGATGTGAACAGCGACAGAGGTTGAGTCAGGAAACCTCACTCAAGGTTTAGAAAACATTGTCAGGGTGATAGAGAAAAATCTAGTCCCATCCTTCCTGCTGCCCTAGCTCAGCCTGATTCCTTGCTAAGTTGCTTCAGTGGTGTCTGACTCTTTGCCACCCTATGGACGGTAGCCCGCCAGAGTCTCGTCTATTCATGGGATTTTCCACGAAAGAATACTGGAGTGGGTTGCCATTTCCGTCTCCAGGGGAATCTTTTCAACCCAAGGATCAAAACTTGCATCTCTTATGTCTCCTGCACTGGCAGGCAGGTTCTTTACCACTAGCACCACCACCACCCTGATGCCTCACTTGGGAAGGCACGGCTCAGAAGCTGAGTTTAGAGAACCCCAAGAACTTCAGTCTCCAGAAATAAAGGGGAGAGAGAGAGAAACTGGGTATGAGACTGGATGAGTCAGATACAGACACTAAAATACACACGGGCAGACCCCACCCTGAATCGAGGTTTTGAAATGGACAATGGTGATCACACATGAGTTCAGAGCGATTTTGACCTTCAACTTTGCAAGACAGGGTGGCCAGGGAAGGAGTAACAAACTGAGAGCTTATGGCTGGATCCAGTCCATAGACAAAAAAAGAATGTCTGGCGTAGGTAGGTTTTTTTTTTTTTTTTTTTTTTAATGTAATGCATTGCTAAGATTTAGACATTGGGAAATTTCAGATCAAATCTTGATTTCCATCTTCTCGTGATAAAGCAGATGTGGGAACCGCAGGCCCGAGATTCCTCGGACAGTGTGCTGGTGGGGGAGGCAGCTTTCTCCACCTAAATGGCCTTGCTTTTGAACCCAGCAGTCTGGCCTTGTGGACACTGGCGTGTGCACACACACCTGCCCCCACCTCTCTGGACACTACCCAGAAGGGCCTTCCTGGGAAAGAAGCTGATGGTGAGGGCAGATGTGTGTGCTGTATTTCTTCTTTAAAAATTTTTTTTTTATTTATTCATTTATTTTTAGCTGCACTGGGTCTTCGTTGCTGCACACGTTTTTCTCTAGTTGTGGCGAGTGGGAGTGACCCTCCAGTTGCGGTGCACAGGCCTCTCTTTGCATTGGCTTCTCATTGCGGAGCACAGGCCATAGGGCTTCAGTGGTTGTGGGTCCTGGACTCTAGAGCACAGGATCAAAATCTTAGTTGCTCTGAGGCATGTGGGATCTTCCCAGATGGGAGACTGAACCCATGTCTCCTGCATTGCAGGCAGATTCTTTCCCACTGAGCCATCTGGGAAGCCCTGTGTGATGTACTTCTGAAAGGATAATGTTACACTGATGAGCCATTCTGCTGAGTAGGAATTGAAATTTCCCAGAGCCTTTCGATTATAAACTCAAACAGAGGCTGTCACAAGGCTGCACCTGGAGAGGGTGATTGAAAGATACAAAGGTCAAATTTTGTAAAGAGGATGGCTGGCTCCTCTCTTTGCTCTGGCGCATTCAGCCGGTTCTAAACAGCAGGAAGAATGCCTTCATTTTTCTATCACATCTATACCCAGGCCCAAGGTCCAAATAAATGAAGGTAAGTGTCTTCCACATTGAGAATTCTGCTCTCGTTCAGATTAAGGCAAAATTGCTATGATAAATAGTATAAGCAATTGGCTGAATTATGAAATTTGCACTTATTTGAAATACCGTTTCCTACTGACATTTCCCTTCCGGCTGCCTTGGCATTAATGTAAGAATTATTTATGACTCAGCATTTCCCACAGCAGCTGCCCACGGGACAGAGCATGAACTGATGAAAATGAAAGAATCAGCTGACTCGGCTCTCTCTCGCCTGACAAGAGACCACGCGCCCCAGGGGCCAGCGCACAGGCTTCACGGGGGCCAAGTTGGGTTCAAACCCTGGCTTTGGGAATGGACCAGCTCTGTGACCCTGAAGCTGTTGTCTACAGCTGGGGTCAGCCAACATTTTCCATAAAGGGCCAGCTAATAGATGTTTTCCACTTTGCCCACTGCTGTAATTTCTCAACTCTTAGCAACTCCCATAGTCCCCAAATAGCCAGACATAATATGTTAATCTCCTACATCTGCCATGCTGAAGTAACACAGGCTGAGTGGCTGAAACAACAGAAAGTTGTTCTCTCACAGTTCTGGAGACTAAACGTCCAAGACCGAGGTGTTGGGGGGTTGGTTTCTCCTGAGGCCACCCTGTGCGGCTTGTAGAAGGCCATGTGTCTTTGCAGCGTAGTCTATCTCTCTGTCTGTGTGGTCTGTGTCCTAATCTCCTCTTTTTACAACGACACCAGTCATATTGGATCAGGACTCACACTAAAGAGCCCATTTTAACTTTGCCGTGTCTTTAAGGGTCCTAACTCCCGGTGCAGTCACATTCAGAGATGCTGGGGTTCAGACTTCAGCATAGAATTGGGTATGCGGTGGAGGCGGTTGTTGTTCAGTCGCTAAGTCATGTTCGACTTTTTGGGACTTCATGAACTATGGCCTGCCAGGCTCCTCTGTCCATGGAATCTCTCCCGCAAGAATACTGGAGTGGGTTGCCATTTCCTTCTCCAGGGGATCTTCCTGACCCAGGGATCGAATCTGTGTCTCCTGGATTGGCAAGCAGATTCTTTACCACTCAGCCACCAGGGAAGCCCATGGAGTGTTCAGCCCATAACAAATAGTAAGTATGTGGATGAGTAGGGGACTATGTTCCTGTGAAAGCTGCTGGAACCAGGCCTGTGGCCTGATTTGGACCATGGACCCAGGTTGGCAGATGGCTGGTCTCCACTGGCTTCCTCCCTCCCTTCCCACCCGCTCTGAACCAGCTCTCACTGGACTCTCACGCACATCATTCCATCTATAAGGTCACCCATGGCCCCAGGTCCCTTGGCTCCAGCACTGTCATTTCCCTCAGGTGACTTCCTAGTGAGTCTTTCCCCCCTGGACTTTAGCAAGGCAACATTCCTTGGACTCCTTCCCCCTTGTCTGCTTTTCTGGCACCTCCTCTTATTTCCGGCCACTCCATGCTAGACTGTCTTAAAGCTTAGTGCTGGCTCCCTTCCCTTCTTCCAAGGTGATCTCATCAACACCCCCGATTTCAAGTACCTTCTGTAAGCTGAAGACTTCCAAATATATAGCCCCAGCCCTCATTCCTTCTTAGCACTCCTGCCCAAGAACCTAACGACCTCCTTCACATTTCCTCTTGTCAGTGTTTCTGTAATTTTTGTGTTGTGTGTCCTGTTTACTTACTGTTTGTTTTGCTTTCACAATGATATTCTCCAGGGTGAATTAATTTTGTTCTAAAATTATTTCTATGAGCTAACCTTCCCTGACCTGCCTCCCTGTCCCACAGTCTAGGTCAGAACCCTCTTGTACCTGCCCTGCAAGCACACTGTATATTTCTTCCTTATTCTTCAACCTGTAATCAGAAATTTATGTGCGTTTGTTTTCTCTGGAGGACAGTAAACCCATGGGAGGCTAAGATCCGATCTGTTGTTCTCTGAGCACTTAGCACAGAACCATTTACATATACGAGGGCTTCAGTGAATACATATGGAATGATGGAAGAACTTTAAGTAAATGAATTAAACTCTCTGAGATAGTGAGAATTGTCTGATTTTGGTTCAAAATATTTTGGATTAGATTGTGCTCAGTTCAGTTCCGTTCAGTTCAGTTGCTCAGTCGTGTCTGACTCTTTGTGACCCCATGAATTGCAGCATGCCAGGCCTCCCTGTCCATCACCAACTCCTGGAGTTCACCCAAACTCATGTCCATCGAGTTGATGATGCCATCCAGCCATCTCATCCTTTGTCGTCCCCTTTTCCTCCTGCCCCCAATCCCTCCCAGCATCAGAGTCTTTTCCAATGAGTCAACTCTTTGCATGAGGTGGCCAAAATATTGGACTTTCAGCTTAAGCATCAGTCCTTCCAAAGAACACCCAGGGCTGATCTCCTTTAGAATGGACTGGTTGGATCTCCTTGCAGTCCAAGGGACTCTCAAGAGTCTTCTCCAACACCACACTTCAAAAGCATCATTCTTCAGTGCTCAGCTTTCTTCACAGTTCAACTCTCACATCTATACATGACCACTGGAAAAACTATAGCCTTGACTAGACAGACCTTTGTTGGCAAAGTAATGTCTCTGCTTTTGAATATGCTATCTAGGTTGGTCATAACTTTTCTTCCAAGGAGTAAGCGTCTTTTAATTTCATGGCTGCAATTACCATCTGCAGTTATTTTGGAGCCCCAAAAAATAAAGTCTGACACTGTTTCCACTATTTCCCCATCTAATTCCTATGTTGCTGCTGCTGCTGCTGCTGCTAAGTCGCTTCAGTCATGTCCGACTCTGTGCGACCCCAGAGACAGCAGCCCATCAGGCTCCCCTGTCCCTGGGATTCTCCAGGCAAGAACACTGGAGTGGGTTGCCATTTCCTTCTCCAGTGCAGGAAAGTGAAAAGTGAAAGTGAAGTTGCTCAGTCGTGTCTGACTCTTAGCGACCCCATGGACTGCAGCCTATCAGGCTCCTCCATCCATGGGATTTTCCAAGCAAGAGTACTGGAGTGGGGTGCCATTGCCTTCTCCCATGCTAGATTAGTTTAAATCTGACTCTCATCATGGTTCTCCTAGTTTCCTAATTTAGTTTCAATGTATATTCTGCCATTCCTTCCATTTTCCTACATTCTACTCATGCAGAAAAACTACTCATGCAGGTCATTTGAAGAGTGAACACATTCGCAGTCTATGTACATCTTTAGGTTTTGTGTTAGGAGAAGGGATAGAGCCCTAGAGGCAGACATTCCTGGTTCAAATTCCAAGCTGACTCTGCACTAACTGTATGACCTTGAGTAAGTGGCTTGACCTCATGACTCCTCATTTTCTTCACCTGTAGAAAGGTGAAGCTGCTACTCACTTGTGTTACGTGTACAGTGTGTGGACAGGGCCTGACCCAGTGCTGGCATTAGTAGCGTTTCCTTATTTGCTTAACGAATATTTTTTATGTGCCCACAAATGGGGCAGGCACTGTTTTAGGCACTGGGAGAATAGCCGTAAGTGAATCAGACCAATTCTATGCTTGCGGGGGGCTCACATACTGGTTGGGGAAACAGGCAGTAAAGACAAAGCCAAGTGAGGGTATAGAGATTGACAGTGAGGGGCAGAAGATGGGGGGAGCCTCGCCAAGCCTCCACAGTGAGGTGAATCCAAGTAGACATGAGAATGAAATGAGTCTCCACGAAGCACCACACTTTGCCCTTTCTGCTCTATCGCGGAGAGGACTCCTGCCCTACTAGGTTACTGGGGAGGAGGCTTTATTCTAACCTGATCCATCTGAGTGGGAGCGGCACCAACAGAAATAAGGGGTAGGATTCAGGGCACTCTGGGCTGTTATGTACGTAGATATTCCACTCAGCTGGGGGATCAATATCAAGGCTTTGGTTGTAGATTCCATAAAAATTGTTATGCACATGCGATCAGGTACTGAGAAATGCTCCCGTGGAATGAAACTTCTGCTTAGAGAACAACAGATCAAACACCAGGAAAACCCATGTCCCCTCCCTCTTGAACCTCCCTCTCATACCTATGGCTGAGTCATGTTGATGTTTGACATTAAACAAGAAAATTCTGTAAAGCAATTATCCTTCAGTTTAAAAATAAATTCATTAAAGTAAAAAAGAAAAGAAAGAAATCCCATGTCTCGTTCAGTGAATTTGAGGTAGTAGTTAGCAGGTTTGTTTTTGTCTTGGCTTGCCTGGGAACTAGATGAGTCAAAACACAGTCACAATAGAATAACCAGAACCTTGGGCCTATACCGGGAAGTCTCAAGGATTACTCAGGCCCCAGGGGTCTACACTTGATTTTAACGAAAAGGTGGAGAAGTCAGTCAATCCTAAAGGAAATCAGTCCTGAATATTCATTGGAAGGACTAATGCTGAAGCTGAAGTTCCAGTACTTTGGCCACCTGATGCGAAGAACTGACTCATTGGAAAAGACCCTGATGCTGGAAAAGATTGAAGGCTGGAGAAGGGGATAACAAAGGATGAGATGGTTGGATGGTATCACCGACTTGATGGATATGAGTTTGAGCAAGCTCTGGGAGTTGGTGATGGACAGGAAAGCCTTGCAGAGAGTCAGACATGACTCAGCAACTGAACTGAACTGAACAGGTGTCTAAGAAGGCAGTGGGGTTAGTTTGGCTGTGCCCCAGGCATAGCTGCTTGTCATTTCATTTCACACCTGTGCCTTCTTGAGGAAGATTGGCTTGGTGGAGTTATTTATTGCCCTGGAATATTCAGCTTGGATGATATCTTTCCACTCCATCATTTCTCCTCGGGAGGTCCTATACACTTTCTCCTCCACAGTCACCAAAGGGAATGAAAAAGAAAGAACCACATCCCCGCTGAGGACTACAGGTATATTTTATATCATTAAATAAATCCAAAGGAAAGGATTTCCCTTCTGTCTCCGGGATCCCTCCCCAGCTTCATGGCCTGCAACAACAAGGAGGTGGGGCTCTATGATGTGAGAGATATATTAGGGTGCTGCAAGGCACCAAAAATATCAAACTTTCAGTGGATATTTCATTTCAGTCAGATGAGTGACTGAACCACAGCAGAGGCTGAGAAATTAGTCAGAATATTGATACAATAAAATCTTGGAAGCTGAGACTTTTTTTAGAAGCATTTGATTGGTCACCAGGTCACAAGTATTGGGTTGGCCAAAAAGCTCAGATGGATTTTTCCATAACATCTCACAGAAGACCCAAGGAAATTTTTGGCCAACCCCACAGTTAGAACTTTCCAGGTAAAGAATTCGCTGATGATGCAGAAGACCTGGGTTCAATCCTTTGGTTGGGAAGCTCCCCTGGAGGAGGATATGGCACCCCACTCCAGTATTCTTGCCTGGAGAATCCCATGGACAGAGGAGCCTGGTGGGCTACAGTCCATGGGGTCACAAAGAGTCGGCATGACTGAGCAACTAACACTTTCCAGACCCAACACAGCAGGGGGTGGGGGAGGGGTGGGAGCCCTGTATACACAAGAGTCCCCTTCACTCCACAGACTGAGGAGGGGAATTTGAAAGCATCTGAGGCAAATCCCTAGGCAAGGAAATCAGACTTCTCTCTCAGACATCAAAAAGTACCCAGCAAAATCAGTTCAGTGACCAGGTATCTTGCAATCTAGATCAAAGTGAATAATTGTAATTAAAAATGATAAAATAACAGTACATGCTACAAGAATTTATTTTTTAATTTGTTGCCTTATGATAGTCAACATTTAAGGAGGGCCTACTTTGTATAGGTTTATCTTCTAGATGCTATAGAGCAATTAAACGACAAATTGCACCCACTCCTGGCCTGGACAGCTTTCCCTTAGGCGTGGTAGGAGGTGGAGTAGGGCAAAGAGAAAGATAAGTGACACATTTCCTGGCCTGAGTGCTGACCTCTGGCAAGAAGCTGAGCAGACCTACTGTGTGGAGGTGGGGCTAGGCCAGGCCTGTTCATTGAAGATCAGGCCACTCAACCAGCTGCTGTAGTTCCAGCCCATTTGAAGCTTCAGGAGCAAAACAGGTGTGTCCTCCAGACCCAGCTGATTCCTTGGACTGTTTAATATGCCCCAAGTGGAGGGAGGTTCAGGAGAGAGGGGACATACGTGTACCTGTGGCTGATTTATGTTGATGCATCACAGAGACCAACACAACGCTGTGAAACAATTATCTCTGATTAAAAAAAAAGAAAATAAGCATTCTTCAAGTGACCAAGGGTCCCCTCTTGGAGTATGGCCAGGTGGATCTCCAGCTAGCTTTTCCCTTGGGTTTTAATAACAAAAGAACTCATCTTAAAAAAATCTGTTCTCTCATTTTCAAGAATTGAGGCCCTACCCTCATTTCAAAGGGATATGAGTAGTAGCCAAAACTAAGAAATGATGAACTGGACCTTAAGAGATAAGTAACGTGCTGTATCAAGAGTAGGTCAGGAAGGGATAAATTAGGAATTTGGGATTAACAGATATATACTACTGTGTATGAGACAGAAAACCAACAAAGACATACTGTATAGTTCAGGGAACTCTGTTCAATATTCTGTGACAACCTATATGGGAAAAGAATCTGAAAAAGAATGAATATATGTATGTGTATCACTGAATCACTATGTAATACCCCCTGAAACTAACACAACATTGTAAACCAATTATATTCCAATTAAAAAAAAAAAAAGAAACTTGTCCTATCAAACTCCAGAGTACCTAAAACGCTTCCAGACCGACTACAAGTTCAGTCACATTTCTATTAAAGCAATAAAACGAAACACCAAACAAATGACGAGGTCTAGCTTCAGGGCTTTCATTGGACAACCCATTTTGGTACATTTAACGTATATTTTATATATTGGTTTCAGAATTCATCTGACTTAGGGATTAGAAAAAGTTACTTTCAGAAGCCATATGAAGAATGCATGCGTGCACGCTCAGTCGCTAAGTCGTGTCCGACTCTTCTGGGACCCCATGGACTGTAGCCCCCCAGGCTCCTCTGTTCATGAGATTCTCCAGGCAAGAATACTGGAGTGGGTTGCTATTTCCTCCTCCAGAGAATCTTCCTGAGCCAGGGATCAAACCTGGGTCTCCTGTGTTGACAGGCAGATTCTTTACCACTGAGTCACCTGGGAGGCCCATATGAAGAATATCTCTGCTAATTTATATGGAGACCACTTGGGAAGATGAAAGACCCTGCCTCTATCTTTCCTAGGAACCAAGTGCCTGGGAAACAGGAGTTGGAATATGGAGTTTTTTCCCCTGTACTCACATTTGAACTTTTTGAATTTGTACCATGTGTACTCAAAAATAAGTATTTTTTATTACGCATGAATAAAGTGCTGTAATATTTATTTTTGTCATGAAGTCACTACCTACCACCACTTTCCCTCTAAAGAAATTCTCTCAAAGCCTGAGGAAAATGATGAATTAAACTTTTCCTGACAGGAAAGACAAAGTCTGAAAATTATGCCTGATGGAGAAAAGGAAGAATCCTGGCCACAGACACGGTGCTGACAGCTGAAGAAAAACACGTCTGACAGAATTTGGACTGTTCACCCAAGCTGAGGTAGAACCAGAAAGCTAAACATGTTTAGAATGATATCGTCCATCTTAGCATCAATTTACTCAACCAATCAACGCCTTTTGGAATCAGGGCAACCTAGTCTCCATCCACATCCACCTACCCATGGAGCTCTATTTTCATTTCTTCCAAACTGATGGACGTAAAAGTTGAGTTCCACTTTTGGTTGGAAGCACAGTGCTGTCAGGCTGAAATTTTCACTGCACTGCAGTTCCCAGTGCCCCGGGGCGAGGGGTGAGCTGTGAATGCCACTGTCTCGGGAAACTGGAAGATGGAGCAATGCAACAGAAAGTAGAAGAAAGGGATAGTAGCAGAACTGCCCATTGCAACACTCGGTGGGAGGAGAAAGGTACACTTTTCCTGGACTGCCTGGCAGAAATGTATGAGGTTTGTGTTTCAGGTCACAGCTAACGCCTGTCTCTGCTGGACTCTTTGATCCTTTTTGGAAGAATGCTACCAATGACAAACCCTGAACTTGAACATGTACACCTGGAACTTGAACTCAGAAGAGACAGCAAGCCAGGTTCTGGGCATCACAGGGCTTTATGAAATTTGTGGTTGCACCATTCATGAATGATGAAAGTGTTTTCACGGGGAAGGTTCGTGGTGCTACCATCCAATAGGTGATATGTGTGTGAAGGAGGGGGGATGGTTTGTGTAACAGCTGTAGCTGCTTCCCATTTCCTCAGATGCCAATTTTTCAAATAGATAATGGCTGAGCAGGCTCTGGCTTCCCTCCTAGCTCAGTTTGTAACGAATCCACCTGCGATGCAAGAGACCCCAGTTTGATTCCTGAGTCGGGGAGATCCCCTGGAGAAGGGATAGGCTACCCAGTATTCTTGGGCTTCCCTTGTGGCTCAGCTGGTAAGGAATCTGCCTGCAATGTGGGAGACCTGGGTTCGATCCCTAGGTTAGGGTACAAACAAGCTGGCACTGAGATAAAACAGGACGCCACGGGCAGGGATCTGAAGTAGCCGTCATCTCCCCCAACAGTGTCATATTGTATAGAACGTAGAGCTCTGTACAAAGCGTTAGAGCGCGCTTCTGGTTAAATAGGTTAGAGCTCTGCACAAAGCGATAGAGCTCGCTTCTGGTTAAATAGGTTAGGTACGGCTTCATAGAAGAGGGAGTGGGCATCGTTCATTTTGTCGTTGTTGCTAAGTCATGTATGGCTGTTTGTGACCACATGGACTGCAGCATGCCAGGCTCCTTGTCCTCCACCATCTCCCAGAGTTTGCTCAAATTCATATCCATTGAGTCGGTGGTGCCATCCAACCACCTCATCCTCTCTTGCCCCCTTCTCCTTCCTCCCTCAATCTTTCCCAGCATCAGAATCCTTTCCAATGAGTCAGCTCTCTGCATCAGGTGGCCCAAGTATTGGAGCTTCAGCTTCAGCATCAGTCCTTCCAGTGAATATCACTTTGTTGAGTAAAGCCCCAAGTCATTTGAATGCAAACAGGCCAGGCCAGAGACCATCTCCATGGCAATGACAAAACGCTTCCATCACCCCCTTTCATTTGGGAGAAGGCTGTTGCAATCTCCACTCTCCACTAGACTGTCAGATCAACTGCAGCCAGATGGTATCTCTAAAAATGTGGCCTGCAGCCATGCTTGGGAGTTGAATGTGTGACTCGCATTCTCTCTCAGAATAAGAATACATAATGTATCCTAATTAAATGCTTTTGTGTAGCAAAGGAAATCATCGACAAAATGAAAAAACAACCTACTGAATGGGAAAAAGTTTTCGCAAATGACATGACTGGTAAGGGATCACTATCTAAAATATGTAAACAACGGATACAACCCAACCTCAAAAACACAAACAACCCCATTAAAAAATGGGCAGACACCTGAAGAGACATTTTCCCAAAGAAGACATACAGCTGGCCAAGCAGGCACAGGAAAAGATGTTCTGCATCACTAATTATTAGAGAAATGCAAATCAAAACCACAATGAGATACCACTGAACACCAGTCAGCATTGTTGTTGTTCAGTAGTTCAGTTGTGTTCGACTTTTTGTGATCCCCTGAACTGTAGCCCACCCGGCTCCTCTGTCCAGGGGATTTCCCAGGCAAGAATACTGGAGTGGGTTGTCCTTTTCTTCTTCGGGGGATCCTCTCGGGTCAAGGATCGAACCTGCATCTTCTGCCTTGGCAGGAAGGTGCTTTACCACTGAGCCACCAGGGAAGCCCCACCTGTCAGAATGGCCATCATCAAAAAAGACCACAAATAACAACAGTTGGAGAGGATGTGGAGAAAAGGGGACCCTTGTACACTGTTGGTGGGGATGTAAATTTGTGCAGTCACTGTGGAAAACAATATGAATGTTCTTCAAAAAAAACAAAAAATAAGGTGACCATAATCCCCACCAGTTCCACTCCCGGGTATATATCCAAAGAAAATGAAAGCACTAATTCAAAAAGACACGTGCACCCCACTGTTCACAGAAGCATTACTGATTCAGTGTTACTGTGTTATATACCTGTAACTTGTGTCATATTGTAAATCAACGATAGCTCTGTTAATAAAAAAGAAAAAAAGGAGATAATGTAAATGGTGCTGGTTGGGACCAGCTGAGAAAGAAAAGAAACTACAAGATGGGAACACTGAATGTTTCTGAAGTTAATGATTTATGTCCTGTTTGCGCGTTCCTCTCTCCTACTGGAGAGAAAGCTTTAGGGGGTTAGGGCCAGGGCTGTCTGGCTCAGGGCTGTTTGAGTCCCAAGGCTCAGGCCTGACACATAGCACATGCGCAGTAAGTTTCCCACAAACGAAGGAGGGACTTTCTCAGGATAAGGTTTCTGTGATCAGGTATCGAGACGGGCCGACTCTCTGCAGTCTTGAAGTATGACTTTTCTGAATATCCCCACAAGGCCGTGTCTCTACCACCATTGTGAGCATAGCTTGCTGCACAGACAGTGCCATGATTCCAAACACAAGAATGCGAATTCCTCCCCAGCTCCTGCCAGGCTGTCTCCTTGTGCTGACTTTGTGTTTGGGCCCCTTTGATTAAGTTTAGGGCCAATCTTGCCCCTCGAGAATCTATTATATGAATCCCTGTTAGGTCCGGGAGTTAATCCAGACATGGCTGCAGAGGGTGAATGTCTCGCCCTTACCCAGGTTGACTCCTAAGCACACACCGCCCCCTTGTGTCTACGATGCATTTGACAACGTAGCTTCCAACAGCTGCTAAAGCTCAGCCAAGTGACGCCATTCATGCAGAAAGACCTCAGTATTGAGGGGGAGGCAGAGCAAACACATCCAATTGCCCTGAATGTCCAGAATAGCCCAGAATGCTTTGAAGATGGCACTAACTACCCAACCCAGAGCTTTGAACATGAAAACAAAAAATCAGGCATGATAAAAATCCAAATCCAAGAGTTCAGAGACAGAAAATTCTACTTTCTAATGGAGCTGAACACTTCCATAAACTGAAATTATGAATTACAAAATGAAGATGTACTGCTAGATTCTTCATATTCCAATTCATTGCCTTGAAGCACTTTCAAATTTTTTTTGGGGGGGAGGGTGAGTTGCATTGTCCATTCACAGCACACACACCCACATATGCAAACAGTGTGAGGTACAAATATACCCATGCCCTGGGTTTGTACTCTCAGTCACAATGTAAGACTGTTCATCTTCCTTACACACCTTGGCTTGGAGAAAGAGAACCCTGAATCTCTACCCTGGCCAGTCCTCTTCTCTCCAACCATTTCAGCAGATGCAAGGTGAGCTTCTGGCACAGCAGAAAAACATCTGGATCTGAAAAGCCCATGTTCACTGGCCCAGAACAGCGTGGATGAGACTCGTGACCTGAGCCTCTATTCTATTTGTTTCTAAAGCAGAGACTAGAATGAAAGACACTTCCACTGTTGACATTAAAAAATTATCTCCCGAACACTCAAATGTGTGTTGTCCTGCACAGTTAAAAAGACACTGTAGGAATTTGCATTGTAGGAATGTATGTTCTATGGCTACATCTCTCAGACAAGTGCGCCTCATCTTCAGAAAATTGCAGTTAGAGCCTCTGCAGGAGACCCTGGCTGTGAAATAAACATTGTTTCAGAGGTGTGCCATGCATATCCTGACCATCCTTATGAAGCAGCCCTCATAAAATACCTTCTCCACAAAAGATCACAGATGTTCAGACTAAGCCTCCAAAACCCTGTTTTGCTTGCACAAGTGCTAAGTCTTCGGGAAAGCAGTACATCAAAGCTGTACACTGTCACCCTGCTTATTTAACTTATATGCAGAATACATCAGGTGAAATGCCAGGCTGGATGAAGCACAAGCTGGAATAAAGATTGCCGGGAGAAATATCAATGATCTCAGATACCACCCTTATGGCAGAAAGCGAAGAAGAACTAAAGAGCTCTTTGATGAAAGTGAAAGAGGAGAGTGAAAAAGTTGGCTTAAAACTCAATATTCAGAAAACTAAGATCATGGCATCTTGTCCCATCACTTTATGGCAAATAGATGGGGAAACAATGGAAACAGTGACAGATTTTATTTTCTTGGGCTCCAAAATCACTGCAGATGTTGACTCCAGCCATGAAATTAAAAGACGCTTGCCCCTTGGAAGAAAAGCTATGACCAACCTAGACAGCATATTCAAAAGCAGAGACATTAGTTTGCCAAAAAAGGTCCATCTAGTCAAAGCTATGGTTTTTCCAGTAGTCATGTATGGATGTGAGAGTTGGACTATAAAGAAAGCTGAGTGCTGAAGAATTGATGCTTTTGAACTGTGGTGTTAGAGAAGACTCTTGAGAGTCCCTTGGACTGCAAGGAGATCCAACTAGTCCATCCTAAAGAAAATCAGTCCTGACTATTCATTGGAAGGACTGATGCTGAAGCTGAAGCTCCAGTCCTTTGGCCACCTGATGTAAAGAGCTGATTCACTGGAAAAGACCTGATGCTGGGAAAGATTGAAGGCGGGAGGAGAAGGGGACGACAGAGGATGAGATGGTTGGATGGCATCACCAACTTGATGGACATGAGTTTAAGCAAGCTTCGGGAGTTGGTCATGGACAGGGAAGCCTGGCGTGCTGCAGTCCATGGGGTTGCAAATTGTTGGACATGACTGAGCGACTGAACTGAACCAATCAGGCTTGGGCTTTCCTACCTCTCCTCTTGGATTCTCTTTTTCTTTTTTTTTTTAATTTTAACTCTTAAATTTTAAATTTATTTTTATTTATTATATTGGGGGACTGAGTTGGGTCTTTGTTGCGGGGCACGGGCTCTTCACTGGGGCCCACGGGCTTTCTCTCATTGCAGCACGTGGGAGCTTCTCTTGGTGAGCTGCGCGGGCCCCTCTTGGATTTTCATTCCACCATTACTGTGCTTTTCCCTGTCAGCAATTATGTCTCCTCCATCCTCTGTCCTTCGAGGTGCACCCGTTTTTAATGGTTACACAATCCCTTACTTCAGGGAACAAAGCTCTGCTGAGAAACTTACAGACCATGTTAGTGACCAGGAGCTGAGGCAGGTATTTGGGTAGCATGACATTTCTAATAGCCCTTTAAGCAGGCTTTCTGTGTCTGTGTTTGTCATCTCTGTGAAAAGAGGCTTCTCGCTTCTCTCTCTCTCTCTTTACTCTCACTGATCAAAGGTCCAATTGTGTCCAGCTACCAGAATAAATCTGACCTTTGCCTCCAGGGGCTCCAACAGGCAGTGGTGATCACAGCAGTCTACGTAGCATAGGCGGAGTGTTGTTTGCTCTGAGCTAATTATTCCGGTAATTTTTTTTTTTTTTCTGATTTTCTCTTTAGCGTAGATTGAGATTAATGGTAAAGGGCAGGGCTCTTGGGTTCACAGTTTTCTTCTGTAAAAGGTATAAGATTAAAGATTAAACACATAACAACTCTGTCTCTGTGCCAGCTCCTAAGGGTGTAGAATGCCCAGTCAGATTGATCGATTGGAGTTTCAGAGTGATTCCTGAAGACATTTCCCTTTTCTGAAGCCTGAGATAGGGCTCTTTTCGGTTGGAGAATCCAAGAGAAGTCTCAGTGTAACGCCCGCCTCCATTTTTCAGCCCACTCTAACAGAGCCTGTCACAGCATCCTGTGGCCCTTCCTTGCCGTCCATTTTGCTGGATGCTTTGTGCCATGTCCAGCCTGCCCCATCCCTGTGTTCTCAAGTACCTTCTTTTCTTGCACCTGCAGACCACCACCCTGGTTTTCCTGCCACTCTTTCTGTGGCTCCTGCAGGGGCTACCCCACCTTGGTCCTTTTCTGGTTCCAGGTCTGTCCTTCCCACAGCCTGACATCTCTATGTTGACAATGCATGGGTATTTCCAATCCTACACAAAGGACGGGTGTGGAATGGAGGGCTAAACAGGAAGTGAGAGGCCTGTCATCACAGGAAGTCACAATCTTGCCCTCATTCAAAATCACCCCAACAATGAAGTCACTTCCCACACTTGGTCACTCAGAACCTGGAGCCGTCTTGACTGTGCCCCTCCCTCCTTTACCTGTCCTCCTAAACATCTGCTTAATCCATTCACTTTTTTCCACAGCCATTTCTACCCCTACATCCAATCCATCCCACCTGCTCGCCTATCATAATGGCTTCCTCATTGTCTCTCCATCTCTTTCCAACCCACTCTCCACACAGCAGCAAAGGGACCACTCACTGCCCTGCCAAGAGTATACCTGCTGTCCCAGGAGAAAGGGGACTTCCCAGGTGGTGCTAATGGTAAAGAACCTGCCTGCCAGTGCAAGAGACACAAGAGATGTGGGTTCAATCTCTGGGTCAGAAAGAACCCTGGAGTAGGAAATGGCAACCCACTCCAGCACTCTTCCCTGGAAAATTCCATGGACAGAGAAGCCTGGTGAGCTTCCATGGGGTCACAAAGAGTTGAGCATAACTGAGCACACACACACACACACACAAACACACACACACACAAACACACACACACACTCCAGGAGAAGGATCAGGATTCTCACTGGTCCTGCAATGCTGAAAAAGACTTGCTCCTTGCTACCCCTGCAGTCTCATTGCAAGCATCTCCCTTTCTTTTTCCACAGTCCATAATCTCCAGCTTTCCCTCAAGTCCTCTGATTCTAGAACATTCCTACCTCAGTTTCTGTTCTTGTTTTTGCCTGGAATGCTCTCACTCCCACATGTTGAGTGCCAGCTCCTGTTCAGACTTTAGCCTGTAGTTGTCTCCTTCAGAGGAACCTTCCTGAACCTACAAACTTGGTTAAGCTCCCACTGTCTAAACCTCTCCTTCACCCCCCTGCAAATGTGTGCCTTGCAGACTTGGGGCAGAGCGGGGTATGGAGTGGAGGGCTAAACAGGAAGTAGGCGGGAAGATGCAGAAGTGGCCAGGGTGGAGGGCAGGCTGGGTGGATTCCACCCTGGACTCCTCTTTCCTCAGAATGAGCTGGCCTCAGGTTGACATATTTTATGTACGTAATATTACAGCAAAAGCTGTAAATGTTACCTTGGAAATTCTCCAAGATCAATCATTAGCTGATAATCCATCCAGTGTTCCCAAAGAGGTGCTATTAAGGCATATTTATAGCTAATCTATGTATTCCTAGGTACACCTAGATAGTATAAATCCCAGGAGGATGACGGAGGTGAATACAACATCAATCAGTCATTGGTTCCTCAAGGCCTACTCCACTGGCTTACGTATCTCTGTTTTTATCAGTTTTTGGAAAATGTCCAGAACAATAATCATGCTTTCTTAATTAAGAAAAAAGTCTTAGTCTCATTCTAATCAATCAAGTAAATCACAAAGCAGTCTAAGGGAAGTTAGACTTTAGAGCAGCGCCACAAACTTTTCCTGTCAAGGGGCAGGTAGTAAATTGGTTAGGCTTTGTGGTGATCTACCATCTCTGCTGTGCATTTTTACTTTTACAATATAAAAATAATTCTGAATAGGGGACAGTACAAAACCAGGCCAAGGACAGAACTGGCCTGGGGCCATAGTTTGCTGTCCCTTTCTGTAGAGTAAGGAGAAATAGTGATAGTACCAGTACTATCTGGTCTGGGAGTACCAGACCACCTGGCTTCCCAGGTGGCACAGTGGTAAAGAATCCGCCTGTCAATGCAGGAGCCACAGAAGACAGGAAGATCCCCTAGAGGAGGGCATGGAAACCCACTCCAGTACTCTTGCCTGGGAAATGCCATGGACAGAGGAGCCTAGTGGGCTACAGTCCATGGGGTCGCAAAGAGTCAGACACGACTGAGCAACTAGCCGTGTACACGGTACCAGATCATACTTTTTGATGCCCTGGGAAGAGGCATCAGATGGGGAGGCTGAGCCTCAGAGATGTAAAACAAATCCTGGAGTTCCGTAACCAGAAAAGGCAGAACCTAGATTCAAACTTCATCTCTGCCCACCAATACCTTCCAGGGCTCCTCTCTCCATGAAGCTGTGAGTGACAGACCATAAAGGATGATCAGGTGGGACTCTCAGCCACCACAAGCACAAGAAGAAGTCTTGCAGGTGACCAAGCATCCAGACAAAGGATGGATAGTTGATGAGAACGCAGAAGGAGGCAGTCACAATCCACGCTTTTCTCACAGTGGGTCCACCATGCTCACTTGTCTTGGAAAGCCAGCCCTGACTATTTGGATTGCTGTGTTAATAGACTCCTTCTAGATGTGGCTGTGAGGAAGGACACTGTTTCTCCTGTTTCTGCTCTATGGCAGGCACTGTTGTGAGCCCTAGGTCTACACGGTGAGTTCAGGGTCTACCAGGGTGCAGGATCTAATGTGTGTACAGAGTCTCTAGGTGTGCCTATCTGCATGCTCAGTTGTTCAGTTGTGTCCAACCCTTTGCGATCCCATGGACTGTAGCCCGCTGTGCTCACCTTGCATGGAATTTTCCAGGCAAGAATACTGGAGTGGGTTGCCATTTCCTCCTCCAGGAGATCTTCCTGACCCAGGGATCGAACTCACCTCTCTTGTGTTTCCTTATATAGCACTGCATTTTTATATATACATATGTAGTGGTGGAAGACAGAAAATACACAAGGAAAAATATATGATCATTCAGGCTATTACTAATAACTTACATGCAGAACACATCATGCAAAATGATGGTTTGGATGAAGCACAGGCTGGAATCTAGATTGCTAGGAGAAATATCAATAACCTCAGATATGCAGATGACATCACCCTTATGGCAGAAAGTGAAGAGGAACTAAACAGCCTTTTGATGAAGGTGAAAGAGGAGAGTGAAAAAGTTGGCTTAAAACTCAACATTTAAAAAACTAAGATCATGGCATCTGGTCTCATCACTTCATGTCAAATAGATGGGGAAACAATGGAAACAGTGACAGACTTTATTTTCCTGGGCTCCAAAATCACTGTAGACAGAGACTGAAGCCATGAAATTAAAAGATGCTTGCTCCTCGGAAGAAAAACTATGACCCACCTAGACAGCATATTAAAAAGCAGAGACATTACTTTGCCGACAAAGGTCTGTATAGTCAAAGCCGTGGTTTTTCTAGTAGTCATGTATGGATGTACGAGTTGGACCATAAAGAAGGCTGAGCACCAAAGAATTGAACTGTGGTGTTGGAGAAGACTCTTGAGAGTCCCTTGGACAGCAAGGAGATCAAACCAGTCAATCCTAAAGGAAATCAACTCTGAATATTCATTGGAAAGACTGATGCTGAAGCTCCAATACTTTGGCCACCTGATGTGAAGAGCCTACTCATTAGAAAAGACCCTGATACTGGGAAAGATTGAAGGCAGCAGGAGAAGGGGACAACAGAAGATGGGATGGTTGGATGGCATCACCAACTCAATGGACATGAGTTTGAGTAAGCTCCAGGAGATGATGAAGGACAGGGAAGCCTGGCATGCTGCAGTCCATGAGGTTGCAAAGAGTCAGACATGACCAACTGACTTGAACTGAACTGAGCTAAGTTCTGAAGAAGTCAGGACTTCTAAGCAAGAGTTGCTGGGTGAGGGAGGGGTTAAAGACTCTAGAAAGCTGATTGGATGAGAAGAGAGGGCCTCTGGGCTGGTGGGCTGAAGCAGAAGGAACATCTGTTGGTTGTTCTCTTTCAGCTTCAGCCCCAAACCCCATTCCCCAACCCTCCACCAAAGGTGCTAGAAGGCCGGGAACTGTGTTTCCCGCACCACCCATGGCACTGTGGGAGAAGGCCAGACAGGTCCATATGCTTCCTCCTCGGGGCAGGGTTTGGTCTTTCATGTGCTGCAGCTCAATATCCCTGCCAGTCGCCCCTTTGGCAGTTGTACCCATCAGCAGTTCCCTGAGCTCCATAGGACTGTGATGATCGATTGCATCTGCAAAGCTAATCCTTTCTAATCCTTTCAACCAACACATTAGATCCCCTAAATGGCATCTTTCTCTCCTTCAAAAGCAATCATTAGAGTGGCTTCTCTTTTCCTGATTCAATTCCAGCTGATATACACCATGAGTGCAGAGTTCTGAGGTGGGAACCCATGCACTGGAGGAAGAGAGCCTGATGGGGCTGGAGGAAGGGAAAATGGTGTGGTAGTGGAGAGACTGCACACCCCAAGAATGGCCTTGTGAAACACCATAAGTCTGGATTTTATTCTGAAAGCTCTGAGAAGGCACTGGGGAGTTAAGATGAGGGAGAGAGTTAAATAGGAAAGGGGAAAATGGGCAAGACTGAATTGAAGAGAAAGAACTAAGGAAGTATAAATAAGTAAGTACCTAGAGGGGTGGGATGGAGGGGGGTTGGGAGGAGGCTTGAGAGGAAGGGGATATATGTATACATATAGCTGATTCATATGGATGGTTGTACAGCAGAAATTAATGCAAAATTGTAAAGCAACTATATTCCAATGAATGAATTAAAATTTAAATTTAAAAAAGAGAGACTTGATTATGATCCAAGCCTCTAGGCATGGCCAAAGTTTCTAGAGAGAAATAATTTGAGCACTTATTAGGTCAGAGCTGCTGGAGCAAGGATGGTTTTCCAAGGGTATTACAAAGTAAACAGCTAGTTAACTTTAAAAGAAGTAAGTAAATAAATAAGTTAAATAATGAGGCTATGAATAACATGTTCTAGAAAAGAAAAGAAAATGGCTAAAAGGTAGTCGCTAAGTCATTTTTTGCTCTTGTGACCACATGGAGTGTAGTCTGTCAGACTCCTGTATCCATGGGATTCTCCAGGCAAGAATACTGGAGTGGGTTGTCATTTCCTTCTCCAGGGGATCTTCCCGACCCAGGTCTCTTGCACTGCACGAAGATTCTTTACCAACTGAGCTATGAGGGAAGCCCAATACAGTAACTATTTGTCAACATCTGAAGAGCTCTTTTTAATTTCTTGCATTTGCCAGATGTTTTCCATCTATTCCAAAGACAGAGGAAAACCAGACTCAAAGTACAGAAGTGTTTAGGTTAGTGACATGCAGGGAAAAAAAAAAAATTCCTGATTTCAGAAAGAGTTTGAACACCCTCTTTTCTTGGGAATCTATATAAACAAGATAGACAACTAGTGATTTTTAGTGGGATGAAATCTAATTTGAAGACAGTACTGTGTGTTCCTAGCAGTTGGATCTGCACAATTATGGATAATTTGGTCTCATGTTTAAATTCACTCCTGGAAATTTTGGCCTTAATTCTAATACTGTCTGATTACCTTCTGTGTGCTCAGAAAGGCTGATTTCTCCATCTTCCATAAAAGATAGTCTTCGTGTTAGAGAAACAGTCTAGAAATTACCTTATAATATTGTCATATAGTATATCACTACATTAACAGTGATAAGAAATCACGAGTCATTGTGTCTTGAACATGTGATAGGGCTGTGGCAGGAACCCAGGTAACGGGGCAAGGGGACCCATAGGCAGGCAGAGATCAGGGAAACAGGGCAGCTACAGTCTGTAATGACCAGCCAGCTCACCCACTGACGCAGGCACTCTGCTGAAGTTGCTGAGGTCAAGGTTTCAGCTAATCACGATGATGTCATAGGAACAGAATATGAAACATGACATCCAGCACTCACACAGCCTTCACCTGTCAGCTCTGGGCCCAGAGGGAGACTGGTCCATTTGAATCAGGTCCCACTTGGACTAGTGGTCTCTCACCTGGAGTTGGGAGGGGTGGGGCATGGAGCTTGTTTTTGCCCTGAGGATGGAAACCTGGGAAGCAGACCTAAAACCACATCCTGAATCCTGAGGCCAAATTGAGTGGGAGGCCCAGGTCTGGGAGAGAGGATGAGATACGGGAAGGGGAACAAGTCATGGGCAAGGTGGGCTGGAGCGATGCTGCTGGTGCTGCTGCCTCTCCCTGGCGTCACGCTCAGAAGGGATGGGGCCTGAGCCTGACGTCACTGAGACCTGGCCCAGAAACCTGGCTCTAGGTCACTGCTTGGGGTATGCTGGGCAAAGTACTTGACCTTCTTGAGTTTCCGTATCCTCTTTTTGTAAATGGGAATACTGTAGGTCTTCATTATCCAGGAGTAATTGGTATGGGGAAAAAAAGCTTGAATCTATCTTAAACAGGAACTGAAGTTTCACAGCAAATAATTTAGTAACAAGTTTGATTGCAACCCGATCTTTAAAAATGAAGCTAAAAGTAATGCCTAAGAATTATTTTGTTTTATAGTTAGTAAAATATATGTTATAATTACTGCTGTGTGCTCATTTCTAGAACAACAAGTAAGTCAGATTTGATTGCAGGGTTGTGGCATGTTTTTCCTGATGACATACCGGAGGGCTCCATCATCTTCTCTAAGCATCTCTGCTAATATTTTGATAGGCAAAGAATTTCCTCCCCATAATGTGGCATCCTATTGTCAATATATTCCTTTCAAGAACAGATAGAAAAAGAATAAATTAATTGTTGTCTTAAACTGTAACTTTTTACAGCTGCTTTGGAAATTCTATTGATCATTTTCATTTCTAGCAATATGGTAGGCTAGATATCACCCCAAACCTTCCCTCTCTGAAAAACATTTAGAGATTCTGCACAAGTGAAAAAAAGCTCCCCTTTAAGTGTAGAGTTGACTCATGAAAATAAAGGCAACTCTCAGGGTAAGAAATGGAAGAAGGCTCTACAAATTTGACATGCAGCAGCATTTGGTTGGGCAAAGGGGAACTGAAGCAGAGACCACTGTTGGAAATGTGGACCCTCAAAGGGTCACCCTCAGTGAAAGGAGGGCTTGGAAAAAACCCACCCAGGACAAAGCAAGCCATATAGTGTCTGCTGCAGTTTGGGTAGTGGGAATATGGGAAATTTGCACAAGTATGTTTTGTTGTGTATCTCCTAAGATCTTCTCAGACACATGCACACATGCATGTCTGCATGAGTTCCTAGCAAACTGTTCTGTAATTTGCCTTTTTCCTCTTCCTTTTAGAGCTCTACCATTGTGTCCATATGCATCTATCTAATTTTCTAATAGCTGTAGATAGCACATAGTATGGATATGATTTAATGTGAAATTACAAAACCATACCACATTTCTAATTTTCCTTTACTTTTCCACTGAATTTAGTACTTTCTAATGTAGTCAATACTTATCCATTATATTTATTTTCTGTTTCCTCCCATACTCATGGAAATATTAAGGGTGCAAGGATTTGTGTTGTGTTCATTCACTGATGGACCCCATGGGCTTTTAGAACAGGGCCTGTCACATAGCAGATTCTCAAGCAAACACTTGCTGAATGAATTGAATTAATCAATAAATTAATCAATTGAATTAATCAATTTGGGAATTAACCAATTCCCCAATGACTTACATAATTTCACGACTCTAAAGAATACTACAAACGTCATCACATGTGCTTCTACTATACAAAACCACAGTCAGATCCTCTATATCTAATCTGCACTAGATTAGAAACTGTGTGGAAAACTACCTTGGTGGATGAGAGAACTTGCTATGATTTCACTCATGATTATTTATAGTAGATATGTAATAAACAGCTCTATTAGAAATATCAATAACCTCAGATATGCAGATGATACCACTCTAATGGCAGAGAGTGAAGAGGAACCAAAGAGCCTCTGGATGAGGGTCAAAGAAGAGAGTGAAAAATCCAGCTTAAAACTCAACATTCAAAAAATTATGGCATCTAGTCCTATCACTTCATGGTATAGAGAAGGGGAAACAGTGGAAGCAGTGACAGACTTTATTTTCTTGTGCTCTAAAATCAGTTCTGATGGTGACTACAGCCATAAAATCAAAATACACTTGCTCCTTGGAAGGAAAACTATGACCAAGCTAGACAGCATATTAAAAAGCAGAGACATAACTTTGCCAACAAAGGTCCATATAGTCAAAGCTATGGTTTTCCCAGTAGTCATGTATGGATGTGAAAGTTGGACCATAAAGAAGGCTGAGCACTGAAAGAACTGATGCTTTCAAATTGTGGGGCTGGAGAAGATTCTTGAAAGTCCCTCGGACTCTCAAATGATGATCAAACAGTCAGTCCTAAAGGACTGATTTCAATGATATCAATCCTAAAGGAAATCAACCCTGAATATCATTGGAAGGACTGATGAAGCTAAAGCTGAAGCTACATTACTTTGGTCACCTGATGCGAAGAGCTGACTCATTGGAAAAGACCCTGATACTGGGAAAGACTGAAGGCAAAAGAAGAAGAGGGTGGCAGAGGATGAGATGGTTAGATAGCATCACCAATTCAGTGGACATGAATTTGAGCCAACTCTGGGAAATAGCAAAGGACAAGAGAACCTGGAGTGCTGTGGTCCATGGGTTGCAAAGAGTCGGACACTTTAGCAACTTAGCTACAACAACAACACAATGTGTAAAATAGATAACTAATGAAGACCTACCATATAGCACAGAAAAGTCTACTCAATACCTCATAATGACCTCTATGGGAAAAGAATCTAAAAGAGGGTGGATATATGTATAACTGATTCACCTTGCTATACAGCAGAAAAAACAACATTGTAAATCAACTACACTCTAATAAAAATTTTTTTAAAGCAATGTTTATTTTCTGTGAGAAATGTTCTCAGACAATGAAATGTGGAATGTGATAGAGGAGCAGGGAATGACCACCACATCATAGCAACATAAGATGTGAAGAAGAAATTGGGTGAGTAAAACACAGGAAGCAAGGAGCCAGCAGAAGCCCACCATGTAGAGGGGCCCCCTAGCCTCCTGCCTCCCAGTACATTTTCCTACTATATCAGGACTTTTCCCCAATTTCACTCTCTACAACATTCCCCTGAAGGATATTCTATCTATCAGCATCCCTTGAACAAGCAAGAAATGACCAGATGTTCTGTTTTAAATGATACGTTATTTTTTTCTTAATATTTTTCTGCCTCAGGTGCTTCAGAGAAGAGCAGTAACAAAACCCCACTGCTGTAAAAGGGGTGCAACTACATATGAAAGCAGGATTTGCACTGGACTTCTCCAAACCCAACCTCCCATCCTTCAACTGAAGGGGCACAGCATCTTCTGGTTCCTTTCCCAGGAGGCATGGTTCTGAGCATCCTAACCGACTGCCCTGCAGAACAGTCCACCTTTTCACTGTTAGGGCTTCCTCCTCCCGCACCTCAACTTTTGGGTCAGCCAGACAGTAAAGAGGGACTTTCAGGACTTCCCCGCTGGTCCAGTGGTTAAGAATCTGTCTGCCGAAGATAGGATTAGTGAAATAGAAGACAGAATGGTAGAAATAAATGAATCAGAGAGGAAAAAAGAAAAACGAATTAAAAGAAATGAGGACAATCTCAGAGACCTCCAGGACAATATGAAACGCTCCAACATTCGAATTATAGGAGTCCCAGAAGAAGAAGACAAAAAGAAAGACCATGAGAAAATCCTTGAGGAGATAATAGTTGAAAACTTCCCTAAAATGGGGAAGGAAATAATCACCCAAGTCCAAGAAACCCAGAGAGTCCCAAATAGGATAAACCCAAGGCGAAACACCCCAAGACACATATTAATCAAATTAACAAAGATCAAACACAAAGAACAATTATTAAAAGCAGCAAGGGAAAAACAACAAATAACACACAAGGGGATTCCCATAAGGATAACAGCTGATCTCTCAATAGAAACTCTTCAGGCCAGGAGGGAATGGCAAGACATACTAAAAGTGATGAAAGAAAATAACCTACAGCCCAGATTACTATACCCAGCAAGGATCTCATTCAAATACGAAGGAGAAATCAAAAGCTTTACAGACAAGCAAAAGCTGAGAGAATTCAGCACCACCAAACCAGCTCTCCAACAAATTCTAAAGGATATTCTCTAGACAGGAAACACAAAAAGGGAGTATAAACCCAAACCCAAAATAATAAAACAAATGGCAACGGGATCATACTTATCAATAATTACCTTAAACGTAAATGGATTGAATGCCCCAACCAAAAGGCAAAGACTGGCCGATTGGATACAAAAACAAGAACCCTCTATATGCTGCTTACAAGAGACCCACCTCAAAACAAGGGACACATACAGACTGAAAGTGAAGGGTTGGAAAAAGATATTCCATGCAAATAGAGACCAAAAGAAAGCAGGAGTGGCAATACTCATATCCGATAAAATAGACTTTAAAACAAAGGCTGTGAAAAGAGACAAAGAAGGCCACTACATAATGATCAAAGGATCAATCCAAGAAGAAGATATAACAATTATAAATATATATGCACCCAATATAGGAGCACCGCAATATGTAGGACAAATGCTAACAAGTATGAAAGAGGAAATTAACAACAACACAATAATAGTGGGAGACTTTAATACCCCACTCACACATATGGACAGATCAACTAAACAGAAAATTAACAAAGAAACACAAACTTTAAATGATACATTAGACCAGTTAGACCTAATTGATATCTATAGGACATTTCACCCCAAAACAATGAATTTCACCTTTTTCTCAAGTGCTCATGGAACCTTCTCGAGGATAGATCACATCCTGGGCCATAAATATAACCTTGATAAATTCAAAAAAATCGAAATCATTCCAAGCATTTTTTCTGACCATAATGCACTAAGATTAGATCTCAATTACAGGAGGAAACCTATTAAAAATTCCAACATATGGAGGCTGAACAACACGCTTCTGAATAACCAACAAATCACAGAAGAAATCAAAAAAGAAATCAAAATATGCATAGAAACTAATGAAAATGAAAACACAACAACCCAAAACCTGTGGGACACTATAAAAGCAGTGCTAAGAGGAAAGTTCATAGCAATACAGGCATACCTCAAGAAACAAGAAAAGAGTCAAATAAATAACCTAACTCTACACCTAAAGCAACTAGAAAAGGAAGAATTAGAGAACCCCAGAGTTAGCAGAAGGAAAGAAATCTTAAAAATTAAGGCAGAAATAAATGCAAAAGAAACAAAAGAGACCATAGCAAAAATCAACAAAGCCAAAAGCTGGTTCTTTGAAAGGATAAATAAAATTGACAGACCATTAGCCAGACTTATCAAGAAGCAAAGAGAGAAAAATCAAATCAATAAAATTAGAAATGAAAATGGAGAGATCACAACAGACAACACAGAAATACAAAGGATCATAAGAGACTACTATCAGCAATTATATGCCAATAAAATGGACAACCTGGAAGAAATGGACAAATTCTTAGAAAAATACAATTTTCCAAAACTAAACCAGGAAGAAATAGACAATCTTAACAGACCCATCACAAGCACAGAAATTGAAACTGTAATCAGAAATCTTCCAGCAAACAAAAGCCCAGGTCCAGACGGCTTCACAGCTGAATTCTACCAAAAATTTCGAGAAGAGTTAACACCTATCCTACTCAAACTCTTCCAGAAAATTGCAGAGGAAGGGAAACTTCCAAACTCATTCTATGAGGCCACCATCACCCTAATACCAAAACCTGACAAAGATACTACAAAAAAGGAAAACTACAGGCCAATATCACTGATGAACATAGATGCAAAAATCCTCAACAAAATTCTAGCAATCAGAATCCAACAACACATTAAAAAGATTGTACACCATGACCAAGTGGGCTTTATCCCAGGGATGCAAGGATTCTTCAACATCCGCAAATCAATCAATGTAATTCACCACATTAACAAATTGAAAAATAAAAACCATATGATTATCTCAATAGATGCAGAGAAGGCCTTTGACAAAATTCAACATCCATTTATGATAAAAACTCTCCAGAAAGCAGGAATAGAAGGAACATACCTCAATATAATAAAAGCTATATATGACAAACCCACAGCAAACATTATCCTCAATGGTGAAAAATTGAAAACATTTCCCCTTAAGTCAGGAACAAGACAAGGGTGCCCACTTTCACCACTACTATTCAACATAGTTCTGGAAGTTTTAGCCACAGCAATCAGAGCAGAAAAAGAAATAAAAGGAATCCAAACTGGAAAAGAAGAAGTAAAACTCTCACTGTTTGCAGATGACATGATCCTCTACATAGAAAACACTAAAGACTCTACCAGAAAATTACTAGAGCTAATTAATGAATATAGTAAAGTTGCAGGATATAAAATCAACACACAGAAATCCCTTGCATTCCTATACACTAATAATGAGAAAGTAGAAGAAGAAATTAAGGAAACAACTCCATTCACCATTGCAACAAAAAGAATAAAATACTTAGGAATATATCTACCTAAAGAAACTAAAGACCTATATACAGAAAACTATAAAACACTGATGAAAGAAATCAAAGAGGACACTAATAGATGGAGAAATATACCATGCTCATGGATCGGAAGAATCAATATAGTGAAAATGAGTATATTACCCAAAGCAATTTACAAATTCAATGCAATCCCTATCAAGATACCGGCGATATTTTTCACAGAACTAGAACAAATAATTTCAAGATTTGTATGGAAATACAAAAAACCACGAATAGCCAAAGCAATCTTGAGAAAGAAGAATGGAAATGGAGGAATCAATTTGCCTGACTTCAGGCTCTACTACAAAGCCACAGTCATCAAGACAGTATGGTATTGGCACAAAGACAGACATATAGATCAATGGAACAAAATAGAAAGCCCAGAGATAAATCCACATACATATGGACACCTTATCTTTGACAAAGGAGGCAAGAATATACAATGGAGTAAAGACAATCTCTTTAACAAGTGGTGCTGGGAAAACTGGTCAACCACTTGTAAAAGAATGAAACTAGATCACTTTCTAACACCGCACACAAAGATAAACTCAAAATGGATTAAAGATCTAAATGTAAGACCAGAAACTATAAAACTCTTAGAGGAGAACATAGGCAAAACACTCTCCGACATAAACCACAGCAGGATCCTCTATGATCCACCTCCCAGAATTCTGGAAATAAAAGCAAAAATAAACAAATGGGATCTAATTAAAATTAAAAGCTTCTGCACAACAAAGGAAAACATAAGCAAAGTGAAAAGACAGCCTTCCGAATGGGAGAAAATAATAGCAAATGAAGCAACTGACAAACAACTAATCTCAAAAATATACAAGCAACTCCTGCAGCTCAATTCCAGAAAAATAAACGACCCAATCAAAAAATGGGCCAAAGAACTAAATAGACATTTCTCCAAAGAAGACATACGGATGGCCAACAAACACATGAAAAGATGCTCAACATCACTCATTATTAGAGAAATGCAAATCAAAACCACAATGAGGTACCACTTCACACCAGTCAGAATGTCTGCGATCCAAAAATCTGCAAGCAATAAATGCTGGAGAGGATGTGGAGAGAAGGGAACCCTCCTACACTGTTGGTGGGAATGCAAACTAGTACAGCCACTATGGAGAACAGTGTGGAGATTCCTTAAAAAATTGCAAATAGAAATGCCTTATGACCCAGCAATCCCACTGTTGGGCATACACACAGAGGAAACCAGAATTGAAAGAGACACATGTACCCCAATGTTCATTGCAGCACTGTTTATAATAGCCAGGACATGGAAACAACCTAGATGTCCATCAGTAGACGAATGGATAAGAAAGCTGTGGTACATATACACAATGGAGTATTACTCACCCATTAAAAAGAATACATTTGAATCAGTTCTGCTGAGATGGATGAAACTGGAGCCGATTATACAGAGTGAAGTGAGCCAGAAAGAAAAACACCAATACAGTATACTAACACATATATATGGAATTTAGGAAGATGGCAATGATGACCCTGTATGCAGGACAGCAAAAAAGACACAGATGTGTATAGCGGACTTTTGGACTCAGAGGGAGAGGGAGAGGGTGTGATGATTTGGGAGAATGGCATTGAAACATGTATAATATCATGTAAGAATCGAAATGCCAGTCTATGTCTGATGCAGGATATGACATGCTTGGGGCTGACGTGCGGGGATGACCCAGAGAGATGTTGTGGGGAGGGGGGTGGGAGGGGGGCTCATGTTTGGGAACGCATGTACACCTGTGGTGGATTCATGTCAATTTATGCCAAAACCAATACAGAATTGTAAAGTAAAAATTAAAAATAAATAAATAAATTAAAAAAAAATAATAAACAATAAAAAAAAAAAAAAAAAGAATCTGTCTGCCAATGCAAGGACACTGGTTTGATCCCTGGTCCTGGAAGATTCCACATGCTGAGGGTAACTAAGCCTGTGTGCCACAGCTACTGAAGCCCGTGAATCTTAGAGCCTGTGCTCTGCAACAAGAGAAGCCACCGCAATGAGAGGTCCACGCACCACAATAAGAGAGTGGCCCCCGCTTGCTGCAAACGGAGAAAGTCTGCAGGCAGCAATGAGGACCTAGCACAGTCAAAATAAAGAATAAATTACTTCAATTAAATTTTAAAAAACAGTATTAAAAGAAAAAAAGAGTGGCTTTTTTCAGGCCTCTTTGACTGTGGCCCCTGCCATCCCTGCTCCTCTCTGCTCCTTCCATTCCAGATACACATACCCTGATTGTCCTGAGCCTGCCCTAATCTCTGTGTACCTCTTTTGTACTTGGCTTGGATGCTCTCTGCTTTTGTCTGCATGTAGCAAAGCCCTAACATTTGCAGGGCTGGGATTTGAGAACACATGAAACTTTGGACTGTATAGTTGCAATACTGTAAAGCAATAAATTATGCTAAGAAACTGCTATAATGTGCTTCATTCTTTTGCCTGGTCAAATATAGCATCATAAAAACCATATAAAAATTTGTATACACATGTTACTTTTGGCAAAATATCAAAGACAATTGAATTTAATCACTAATGCTTTGTGTTTGGGTATTCTGTTGATGGGTCAGGATGTAGAGATACACATATTTTAGCTTTACAATTTTAAGTTACAATGGTCATTAATTATAATTTGATTTTCTGTTAATTTTGTAGGTAATTTTGAAGTTTTTTTTTTCTTTTTTTCAAAAAAGTTAAGTTTTAAGCATGTGAAAAAATACTTTGACCTTTGGCCATATCATGCAGCACACGAGATCTTAGTTCCCTAACCAGGGATCGAAACTGTAACCCTACAATGGAAGTGTGGAGTCCCAGGCATGGGACTACCATAGAACTGCCATGGAAGTCTCCATGGGACTTGACTTTAAACCAGGACTCAGCTCGGGTCACTGAACTGGCTTGTTTGTACATGAGTGCCCACTCTAGTGCAGTCTCTTTGAGAACCTGTGGCTTAAAGCCAAAATTTATTTGTATTTTGCTGTGTTTCAAAGGTAACACACATTTAATTTGTCAAATGAAAAATTGTATTGACTCTGCTTTCCAACTACTCCTGCCTGCATGCTAAGTCACATCAGTCGTGTCTGATTCTTTGAGGCCCCGTGGACTTGTAGTCCACCAGGCTCCCCTGCCCATGGAATTTTCCAGGCAAGAATCCTGGAATAGGGTGCCATGCCCTCCTCCAGGGGATCTTCTCGACCCAGGGGTTGAACCCGTGTCTTTTATGTCTCCTGCATTGACAGGCAGGTTCTTTACCAGTAGTTCCACCTGGGAAGCTCCATCCTGTTTGTGTGCCCAGGTGGGAAGCCACCATTCTCTGGGGAAGAAGATGCTTCCTGTTCCTGGGCTGACAGGCTCAGCCACGGGTCCGTCTGTGGATCTCATTCTTGCTGTGGGATTGCACGTGGTTTCTGTGCACCAGCTGCTCTGAATCCTGACCCTGTGACCCAAAGTCCTGCGGTTCTGAAAGAGTCTTCTTTTTGCCTGCTTTGGAGTGAATCCCTTCTTTGTAGAATCTGAACACTAACCAGGGACAGTAGAAAGCCTGGAGAAGAATGGAGAAGACCCACAGATTATTCTTCTCCTTTTATATGAGACGCAGGAGGTTTTGGAAATGTTAAGTTTGAGGCCTCTTATTGGTAGAGACATCAGCCTCAGAAAGTATTTCTTTGCTTCATCTCTTAAAGAATCAATGAAGACACTGAACAAAAGATGGGAAAGATTAAACATCACAATTTTACTCATGTTTATGATTCACTTAAGACTTCTGAGTCAGACTTGCATGGATTGAACAGAAAATAAAGATAACAGTAATATATTTCAGACCCTCATAATCCTATTCTAAATATGCCCCTAAAACAAATAAATTCAGAACTGAAATAAGCTATTTTATGAGGCCATAAGTCCTTAAGGAAGTAAACCAGAGGCACTGTAAACTTCTTCCAGGGAAACTGAGATAAACAACAGAGAACTAGTCATGTGCTTGGGTCAAGGCCAAGCCAAACAGAGTAAGAAGGGCTTCCTCCAGCAGAAGGAAGCTTCAGACCTCCCTCCCCTCCTGAGTCTCCCTCCTCACGTCTCCTGAGTCCTCTCTACTGACACGGTGGTCTGCTGCGGTTGTGGAAGCTGTGGTGATGGCTGTGATGGGGGCTGTGGCGATGGCTGTGGCCGTGACTGTGGCGGGGGCTGTCGGGGGGCTGTGGTGGTGGCTGTGGTGGGGGCTGTGGTGGAGGCTGTGGGGGGGCTGTCGGGGGGCTGTGGGGGGGCTGTGGGGTGGGCT